>NC_000072.6:16557500-16670000 GCF_000001635.26 Mus musculus | reverse complement strand
TGTGCACTGCGGCAGCTAACCGTGTATATAATGTATAGTTTTATAATATAAAGGCATGGACAAACACAGTTTTCAAGATCCTTGGTTTATAGTGTTTTATTGTTTGACTAAGTTTTAGCTGAATGACTAAGGAGAAGGTATTCTGAGTTAGTTACTCAGACCTTCCAGGTTTAAATCACAATATTTCAAACCTATAAGGGGCACAGGAAATCGAACATTTGTGCTGTTGCAACTTCTATTTCAAGGGCAATGCAATCTCAGCCACATTTTATTATGTTTCATTTCTGTCATACTCTAGCACTGCTATTGGAATCTTTCTAAGCAAATTCTAGACTTTTTTCATTAAAAAGCAGTTCAATATACATATGTATAAGATGACATGAAATATGAATATCTTACCTCAATATCAACAATATTCCAAATGATCTTGCAGAATCAGATAAATATTAGAATGTTCCTATGTCCATAGATTCTTAACTTAAATATATTAACAATACTTGTTTTTGGTCATTCTCATATCTATGTATTTCACTTACTTATCTTTTTTGAAAAAAAGAAATATTTAAAAAGGCATTTTTTTTTCTTAAACAATTGACAGAAAAGCCTTGGAATATTTGATCATCAGCACACAGGCTATGGAGTACTGTATCTTTGTAAGTGGACATAAGGTGGCAGTAGTGAAAGTTTCCTGTACAAAGACTTTACCCCTCAATGGCCAGCTGGGATGATTTGAATATCACCTAGGAAAATAGTTTGTATAGCCATAACAAATGGATGACATAGTCCAAACCAGTAAGTGTGAAGAAAGGAAGGGCAACATAAACCAGACAAAAACACATTTCCAGGCCTAAATTTTTAAGTATTCTGCATTTTGTCATGTGCTAAACCGTACCCACAGACCTGTGGTTCAACATGCTTTTGTTTCTTACCTAAACAAAGTTTAGAGCACTGCTCTGCAAACCAAGCAATCCAGACAATGAGTTACATATGTGTGTGTGTGTGTGTGTGTGTGTGTGTGTGTGTGTGTGTGTGTGTGTGTGTGTGTGTGTATGTGTGTGTGTAGTGTCAGATAGTAACGGGAAATCTCTAGTCTGAAAGAAATAAATGTAAATGACATATCACAGAGAAATAAGGAGACTGAAGCTATGAAAACACATGGATGCTTTACATGTACTAATTCCTTCTTGGTTAGACTGCATTCTACTGAGACACAACTTAGATGAACTACTGATACGATTGACATCACAGTTCACAGGCCATTTGAGCATCAGTAGGTCTGCAAGTGATTCTCCAACTTACACGTGAAAGGGTTTATTAAGTAGGAACAGATGAGCGATGAAAGCACACTGCTCAGGAGAGAAAGCAATAAACATGCATTCAAAGGAAACGTTTCTTGACTAAAATGATTACCTCTGCTAACTCACTAACGATCTTACTCTATATTAAAGTTATAAAAAGAGAGATGTTTAAAGCAGTCATTTTAAGGGTGGATTTTTGATTTACACAAGTTTATTGGGCAAGAACGTTGTTTAGAAATTGGGAATGACTGACCTTGCTTCTGAAATTGTTCTTCAAAATATATTTGTGCAAATTTCTTCCTCAAGCTAGCAATAATAATAATAATAATAATAATAATAATAATAATAATAATACCCTCTCATTCATCATAAACCCTAGAGATGGGCAAGTTTGTTGGGACCACAGACAACCACAATTACTCTCTGTCTGCAAGCAGCTCTGCAGGACCACGGCTGCCATTGTTTCCAGTTTCAGAGGCCTGCAGAGGTCACTATAGCAACAGCAACAAGGCACCAGATAGACAGGAGGATCACCGCAGCAGGAAGGAGCTCAGACCACATGCTTATTGTTTACACTGACCAAGAACTGGACACTAAAATAAATATGCAGCCATGAGGATACAACATACATTTTGAGTAATTTTCCACTATAACATGTACACTTAAACTAAAGCAAAAGTGATCAAATACTTTTGCTTTAAAAAGAAGGTGTGGCAGAAAGAGAGATAGAATTTACACTTGAAATAATAACCAGGCTCTATAAAAGTGAGTTTATTTTCGTTTACCAAGAGACTCATGACTGTGCTGTATGTTTGAGTGAATGATGAAACTTTTCACAGAGGGTCTAGGGCTCCTGGTACCTGTTAATAAAACACATTATAAGCTGGGAAAAGTTGGAACTTCCTAATTTTGTTTTATTTCTTCATTGGTGCAGAACTGACTTTCTTATTTCTGCTCCCCTGCCATACAAATTAAAGTAAATATTACCCACAAATACAATAGTTTGCACTTGCGTCTTAATTTTTAAAATGTATACTTTGAAGAATCTTACTTTATATTTGCACATATAAGTGCACCTTTCTGTAAAATACCCTTTTGTTTTTCCTCCCTAATGTGAAGAATCGACACGCTTTAGAAAGTGTATTCTCTTTTCCAGGCTCTCCTGTGTCCATGATGACCTGTCATTGACCTTAATCTTGACATTGAAGGACGGCCATCTCCCAGGGAGAGGAGTAAAACAACTTCAATAGCTCCTCTGCTCCAGACATGTATAAAGCAGACTCTATAAACACATACTGTAGGTTTATTTTGGCTCCAGTTAAGCTGACACCATCAAACTCATTTAGTTTAGAACTTAGAGACATGGTGTCAGTACCAGCCCTCTGCTGAAATCCTGACGGTTAAAGACAAGCGAGCTAAGACAGCATGCGGCTTTTGCTGAGCCAGTAGTGATGGTTGTCAGACTTTCACAGTACTTAATCTCATAAGCACCACCATTTTTGGTATGCTTTGATATCACTATCAATAGGCAAAAGGCAAGTATTTCCAAGGCAGAAAGAAAAAAATTGAACTGATTAAACAGGAAGACTTTGAAAACAGAACTTTTAAATTTAAATATGCTTTCTCTCTACATATGCAGTAGAGATACACAAGAAAGCCAACAAACAACTCCTGTAAGAATAAATTTTATCGTCTATAAGGAAATGTATTTTTACTATTAAATTTTCTGCAATATCTATCTCAAAGTGTGGAATGTCCTGAGTAGCTAAAGTCCCATCTGCTGTGCCGCGTTCCTTAATTCATGGAGGCAGCACGAGCTCTTAAAATTTTGATTTATAAAAGTTTGTCTTGTAATACAAAATTAACATCTAATAATAGAGTACAAATATTATGACACTATACTACACTAAAATTCATATGAATGCTGTGTCTCTCAAAATGCCGCTGTGCAGTGGATCAATTAGCCTGATCAAATGTTTTTATTTCCTTACATAGCTGAGAGCATGCATATTTTTACTTAAAAGGAAGCACTTTACAGCCTCTCTTTGGCATGACTAGATTCTCTTAGTCTTTGGGAAAATTTTTAAAGCAAAACTAGGGTCACTGGGAAACAAGCACTGTGGTACTGTGACCGTCAATCAGCTCATCGAGATGTCTAGTAAGTGCTGAATGGATAGGTAGCAATATACATTGACAACTTGTGTGGGTAGAGGGCTACTGCATGTTCTGGGAGATGGTGATTCAACTGGATATTTCATCCAGCCACACAGCACAGCACAAATTTAAGCGATATGAGTAATTAACTTGTGAATGTGCCACTGAATATTTTTGAAGACAAATGACTAAAACTTTGGAAAATAAAACCACAGGTATGGGTGAGCTACTGTATAGGTAATCTGGTGAGTGTACCGAAGAAGATGTTCCATCCTAATCCTGAAGTTTGTCAATATGACAAAATACCTGGCTAGTGAAAATGACTGGAGACTTGACCTCAGCACCCAACTGGTCTTGCTGCAGTCATAGGCTCCTGAGCAGAGTGAAGCTTATAGGAGGGTGGCCACTGGGCTCAGGATTAAAGGAAGATTCAAGAAGGGAGGGAGAGGTCAGACAGGAGAATTGTTAGAGTTGGCTTTGAAATGACCGAAAGGCTACAGTTGAGAGAAAAAAATTGATAAACATTTTAACTGAAAATATGTTTATATATTATATTCTGATCATGATATATCTTCCTCATCTCCTCTCAGATCCATCTCATCTGGACATGAATCTAATTCCATGAGCATTCTCTCTCTCTCTCTCTCTCTCTCTCTCTCTCTCTCTCTCTCTCTCTCTCTCTCTCTCTCTCTGTCTCTTCTCTCTGAAAAACAAACAGGCAATGACAAAACCAAACAAAGAAAAAGCATGAAAGCCACATACTCATGTGCGTGCGTGCACACACACACACACACACACAGAGAGAGAGAACATACACAGAGAGAGGGGGAAGGGAGGAGAGGGGAGATGGGGAGGGGGAGAGAGGGGAAGGGGGAGGGAAAGGAAGAGGGAGAGAGAGCAATAAAAGCACAGATTTGAAAATAAAAATATACAAACAAAAGAGGCAAGCAAAGTAAAAAATGCCCAAATGAAGCATTAAGAGACAAAAACAAATTCTAATTCCTTTTGTGTTGGCCATGTATTTCTGCATGATCTGCTTTAATTGGGTTTGTGTACCTAGTGAGAATCCATTGGAGAAAATCCATTTTTCCTCTGGGAGTGGTTAACAGTTGGTGATAACCTTGTGGGTTAAGAGATGGAGTCTTGTGACTACTTCTTCTCTCGTCATGGAACCTCATCTTCCTTGGATTTGTGCACTCCCTTTGCACACTGTCACAGTCTCTTTGAGCTCATATGTTCCAGTCCTGTTGTATCTGTAAAGCCTTGTTTCCTTGGAGTCTTCAATTCTTACTGACACTTAGACTCCTTCTGCTATGTCTAATGCAGAGCTAGGATATATTCTTGAAGCTAGGAATGAAAAAAGCAATAGATACTCTAGACTTCCACAAAGAACTCAGACTGATAGACATACTTTAGATGTTTGAGATCACTATATCACATATATGTGTACATACCACTTAAATAAATTATATAGCACAGTGATTCCCACCTTCCTAATACTGTGACCCATTAATAAGTTAGTTCCTCATGTTGTGGTGAACTCCAATCATAACATAATTTAGTTGCTATTTCCTAGTAATTTTGCCACTGTTATGATTCATAATGTAAATATCAGATAGTTAGGATATCTGTTATGTGACTTCCAAAGTGGTCATAGCCCACAGGTTGAGAACCTTGATAATACATAGTTAAATAATCTACATGGTATGATTTGTATATCATACTATTTATAAAATGGTGTCTCTGTAAGATGTTAAACTTCAGTATTTTGTTTTCATGGTAAGAGAAAACCAGCATAACTTCTTGGATAAATAGAAACATGATCTGTAAGGGTGATGTAGAATAATGTTGAGCATAATGTAATGTGTGCTACTAAGTTTAAAATTAGAAAAGCATTTAACACAAACCCAAAGATAATAACTTTAGAAACTCTAAAGATACAAGAATGCCCTGAAATTATTCCAAGAGCTGAGGAATAACATTTGTAAAAAATATGCTATAAAATTTAATTTCTAAATACAGATGGATCATAAAATTATTACTGAAAAATATTCTAAATTAAAAACAAACGACCATGATACATAGGCCCTTTTCAGTCTCCCAATAAGAAACATAACCTTATTATCCTAAATTTATAGATGATGACATGGAGGATGGGCATTAGGTAAAGTTACATGGTTGACAGGAGCAGGGCTTGTATTCAAACACAGGGAGCTTGGTTTCAGTGCTCATGCTACAAAACTCTCTTTCTGGAACAGTGTGGATGGATCAAAATAGACACAAAGGCAGCAGAAAATCATTGACTCAATTAGTAGCAAAAAAGAAACATTCCAACTTTAAAAATGTTATAATCTATAAACCGCAATATCATTTTTAAAAACATGCCCTTGGAAACAAAACCATGGTGAGACAAAGATTTGAGCTTGCTGTAGTGATGCCTGCTGTAATTGTAGCAAAAAGGAGACAGGACTATCATAGCACAATTGAAGGCAGTGACAGCTAAATAAAGAGATTTTGTCTGAAAACTGGACCCAAACTAGAGTTATCTAAGGGAAGGAATATCACTTGAGAAAATATTGCCATAAAGTCCAGCTGTAGGGCATTTTTAAATTAGTGAATAATATGTAAGTGCCCAGAGCCTCCAGTGAGTGGTACTACTCCTGTGTTCTTTGTCCTTCCTTCTACAAGTAAGTAGGCTGAGCAAGCCATGATGAGCAAGCCAGGAAGCAGCATCCCTCTATGAAGTCTTCATTAGCTCTGACTTTCAGGTTCCTGTGTTGTTTAAGTTCCTTTCTTACTTACTTAAGAGAGGAACAATGATGCTGAAGAATAAACCACATATATGCTTTCCTTCATAAGTTAATTTGATCATGGTGTTTCATCACATCAATAGTAACCGTAACTAGGGCACCCTTGTATGTTTAGAAAACCCAAATTAGGTAATTATTGTTTTAGGGTTTTCTTGGTATGAAGAGACACCGAACTTTAAATCTAAAGTGGTAAAATATATCCAAACACTTTTATTTTATTTTGAACATATAATTTTTTAATTGAATATAGGGTGAAGATTCAAATAATCATTATTGTGAAACTATGTGCTTAAAATTATCAGTGGAAGTGCAAAAGTAGATTTAAAGTTTTTAATGAGTAACAAAAAGTTTATTTTCTAAATTTAACTTGGTCAACATGTAGCAGAGCACAGCTCTGATACTACCATATTCTTCCCTGCATAGCTATCACCACCTTCTGAGTTTAGAACATTTTCTGCAAAGATAAAAAGGATTCCCACTAGGCATTCTAATCTTTCTTCTGCCAGAATCATCTTCTTCCTCTCTGCCTCTTCAGGGCATTTGATATAAGTGGCATAATCCATCTGTGGCCTTTGGAACTGACTTCTGTCTTTCACTTATTGTGGGCTTCTCCATCTTCCAAACATCATGTAATAGATCTTTTCTTACTTTCTTTTCAAATATATATAATATATGAGATTGTGTATCATATATTATATATTTATGCTTATATATTTATACTTATATATTAGATATATTTGAATTATATATAATTATATATATAATTACATTTTATTTAAATTTTTTATGAGTCACCCTTTTTTATTCATTATACTATCTATTTATTTATAATATATATTTTTATTAGGTATTTTCCTCAATTACATTTCCAATGCTATCCCAAAAGTCCCCCATACCCTCCCCCCCACTCCCCTACCCATCCACTCTCACTTTTTGGCACTGGCATTCCCCTGTACTGGGGCATATAAAGTTTGCAAGTCCAATGGGCCTCTCTTTCCAGTGATGGCCAACTAGGCCATCTTTTGATACATATGCCGCTAGAGTCAAGAGCTCCGGGGTACTGGTTAGTTCATAATGTTGTTCTACCTATAGGGTTGCAGATCCCTTTAGCTCCTTGGGTACTTTCTCTAGCTCCTCCATTGGGGGCCCTGTGATCCATCCATTAGCTGACTGTGAGCATCCACTTCTGTGTTTGCTAGGCCCCGGCATAGTCTCACAAGAGAGAGCTCTATCTGGGTCCTTTCAGCAAAATCTTGCTAGTGTGTGCAATGGTGTCAGCGTTTGGAAGCTGATTATGGGATGGATCCCCGGATATGGCAGTCTCTAGATGGTCCATCCTTTCGTCACAGCTCCAAACATTGTCTCTGTAACTCCTTCCATGGGTGTTTTGTTCCCAATTCTAAGAAGGGGCAAAGCGTCCACACTTTGGTCTTCGTTCTTCTTGAGTTTCATGTGTTTAGCAAATTGTATCTTATATCTTGGGTATCCTAAGTTTCTGGGCTGATATCCACTTATCAGTGAATACATATTGTGTGAGTTCCTTTGTGATTGGGTTACCTCACTCAGGATGATGCCCTCCAGGTCCATCCATTTGCCTAGGAATTTCATAAATTCATTCTTTTTAATAGCTGAGTAGTACTCCATTGTGTAGATGTACCACATTTTCTGTATCCATTCCTCTGTTGAGGGGCATCTGGGTTCTTTCCAGCTTCTGGCTATTATAAATAAGGTTGCTATGAACATAGTGGAGCATGTGTCCTTCTTACCAGTGGGGACTATTTCAAATTTTGTCCCTCTTCCCAGTCTCCTCTTCATGAACCTTATATCCCCTCCCCTTTCCCTTTGCCTCTAAGAGCGTGATCTCCCACCCATCTACCCACTCCTGCCTCACTCCTCTAGCATCCCCCTTCTCTGGGGCATCAAGCCTCCATAGAATCAAGACTCTCCCCTCCCCCTGATGCCAGATATGACAATCCTCTGCTACAAATGTAGCAGGAGTCATGGACCACCCCATGTATACTCTTTTGGTTGGTGGTTTAGTCCCTGGGAGAACTGAGGGGTAAGGTTAGTTGATACTGTGAATCTTCCTATGAGGTTGCAATTTTCTTCAGCTCCTTCAGTTCTTCCCTTAACTCTTCCATTTTGGTCCCTAGGGTCAGTCTAATGGTTGGCTGTGAGTATCTACATCTGTCTTAGTCAGGTGCAGTCAGAGTTTCTCAGTGATGGCCTATGGTGTCTGCAGATGAGATGGGTCCCATGGTAGGGCAGTTTCTAGATGGCCTTTCCTTCAATCTGCTCCATTTTTGTCTCTGAATTTCTTTAGACAGGAACAATTCTGGGTTAAAGATTTTTAAGATGGGTGGTGACGTCATCCCTCTACTGGGCCATGCTTATCTACTTATAGGTGGTCTCTACAGGTTCTTTCTGCCCTGTGTTGGGTGTTTGACTAATGTCATCTCCATTGGGTTCTGGGAGCCTCTTGCTACCCTGGAGTCTAGGACTTTCTAGTAGTTCCCCAAGTTCCTTACCCCTGGACTCATATTCCTGGCCCTCTGGACTTCTATTTTGTCTCTTCCCATACCTGATTCTGCCCCCCTTTTCCCTCCCTCTCCTCTTTCCCATCTAGATCCTTCCCTCTGGCTGCATCCCTTGATTATTTTGTTCCCCTTTCTTAGTGGGATTGAAGCATCCACACTTTGGCCTTCCTTAATGTTAGGCTTCATGTGGTCTGTGAGTTGTATTGTGGATATTCTGAGTTTTTTTGTCTAACATCCACTTATCAGTGAATACATACCATTTTTATACTTTTTGGTCTAATTTACTTCAATCAGGATGATATTTTCAGGTTCCATCAATTTGCCTGCAAAATTCTTGAAGTCCTCATTTTTAATAACTTAGTAGTATTCCATGGTGTAAATGCACCACATTTTCTATATCCATTCTTCGATTGAAGGTTGTTTTCAGTTTCTGTCTATTATCAATGAAGCTGTTGTGAACATAGGGGAACACTTGTCTTTGTGATATTGTGGATCATCTTTTAGGTACATGTCCAGAAGTAGTATAGCTGGGTTATCAGGTAGAACTACTTTGAATTTTCTGAAAAATTGCCATACTGATTTCTAGAATGGTTGTACCAGCTTGCAATCCCCCCAGCAATGGAGGAGTGTTCTTCTTTCTCCACATCCTTGCCAGCTTCTGCTGTCACCTCAGTTTTTGTTCTTAGCCATTCTGACTGGTGTGAGGTTGAATCTCAGGGTCTCTTTGACTTGTATTTCTCTGATGACTAAAGATATTGAACATTTCTTTAGGTGCTTCTCAGCCATTCGGTATTCCTCAGTTGAGAATACTTTGTTTAGCTCTATACACCATTTTTTAATTGGGTTATTTGGTTTTCTGGACTCTAACTTCTTAAATTCTTTGCATGTTTTAAATGTTTCCCATCTATTTTTTTCTAATTTATTTATTTTTATTAAATATTTTCTTTATATATATTTCAAATGTTATCCCAAAAATTCCCTATACCCTCCTCCCCCATGCCCTTCTCCCCTACCCACCCACTCCAGCTTTTTGGCCCTGGCATTCCCCTGTACTGGGGCATATAAAGTTTGCAATACCAAGGGACCTCTCCTCCCATTGCTGGCCGACTAGGCCATCTTCTGCTACATATGCAGCTAGAGATATGAGCTCTTGGGGTACTGGTTAGTTCATATTTTTGTTCCACCTATAGGGTTGTAGACCCCTCCAGCTCCTTGCGTGCTTTCTCTAGTTTCTCCATTGGGGGCCCTGTGTTCCATCTTATAGATGACTGTGAGCATCCACTTTTGTATTTGCCAGGCACTGGCTTAGCCTCATACAAGACAGCTATAACACGGTCCCTTCAGCAAAATCTTTCTGGCATATGCAATAGTGTCTGGGTTTGGTGGCTGATTATGGGATGGATCCTGGGGAGGGGATAAGTCTCTGGATAGTCCATCCTTTTGTCTTAGCGCCAAACTTTGTCTCTGTAACTCCTTTCATGGGTATTTTGTTCCCTATTCTAAGGAGGAATGACATATCCACCCATTGGCTTTCCCTCTTCTTGATTTCCTTGTGATTTGCAAATTGTATCTTGGGTGTTCTGTTTCTGGGCTAATATCCACTTATCAGTGAGTATATATCTAATGACTTCTTTTGTGATTGGGTTACCTCACTAAGGATGATATCCTCCAGATACATCCATTTGTCCAAGAATTTCATAATTTCATCCGTTGGTTTTAATAGCTGAGTAGTACTTCATTGTGTAAACTACATTTTCTGTATCCATTCTTCTGTTGAGGGACCTCTGGGTTCTTTCCAGATTCCGGCTAGTATAAATAAGGCTGCTATGAACATAGTGGAGTATGTGTTCTTATTACCAGTTGGAAGTTCTTCTGAGTTTATGCCCAGGAGAGGTATTGCTGGATCTTCTGGTAGTATTATGTCCAATTTTCTGAGGAACCTCCAGACTAACTTCCAAAGTGGTTGTACAAGCATACAATCCCACCAGCAGTGGAGGAGTGTTCCTCTTTCTCCACATCCTCACCAGCATCACCTGAATTTTTGATCTTAGCCATTCTGACTGGTGTGAGGTAGAATCTCAAGGTTGTTTTGATTTGCATTTCCCTGATGATTAAGGATGTTGAACATCTTTTCAGGTGCTTCTCAGCTATTCTGTATTCCTCAGTTGAGAATTCCTCAGTTTAGCTTGGAACCCCATTTTTAATGGGGTTATTTGAATTTCTGAAGTCCAGCTTCTTGAGCTCTTTTTATATATTGGATATTAGTCCCCTATCAGATTTAGGATTGATAAAAATCCTTTCCCAATCTATTGGTGGCCTTTATGTCTTATTGACTGTGTCTTTTGCCTTACAGAAGATTTGCAATTTTAAGAGGTCCCATTTGTCAATTCTTGATCTTACAGCACAAGCCATTGTTGTTCTGCTTAGGAATTTTTTCCCTGTGCCCATATCTTCGAGGCTTTTCCCTACTTTCTCCTCTATTAATTTCATTGTCTCTGGTCCTATGTGGAGGTCTTTGATCCACTTATACTTGAGCTTTGTACAAGGAGATAAGAATGGATCAATTCATATTCTTCTACATGATAACTGCCAGTTGTGCCAGCACCATTTGTTGAAAATGCTGTCTTTTTTCCACTGGATGGTTTTATCTCCTTTGTCAAAATTCAAGTGACCATAGGTGTGTGGATTCCGTTCTGGGTCTTCAATTCTATTCCATTGATCTACCTGTCTGTCACTGTACCAGTACCATGCAATTTTTTTTTTAACACAATTGCTCTGTAGTACAGCTTAATGTCCAGCATGGTGATTCCACCAGAGGTTCTTTTATTGTTGAGAATAGTTTTTGCTATCCTAGGTTTTTTATTTTTCCAGATGAGTTTGCAAATTGCCCTTTCTATCTCAGTGAAGAATTGAGTTGGGATTTTGATGGGGATTGCATTGAATATGTAGATTGCTTTTGGCAAGACAGCCATTTTGACTATATTAATCCTGCCAATCCATGAGCATAGGAGATAGTTCCATCTTCTGAGATCTTCTTCAATTTCTTTCTTCAGAGGCTTGAAACTCTTATCATACAGATATTTCACTTCCTTAGTTAGAGTCACACCAAGGTATTTTATATTATTTGTGACTATTGTGAAGGGTGTTGTTTCCCTAATTTCTTTCTCAGTTCATTTATCCTTTGTGTAGAGAAAGGCCATTGATTTATTTGAGTTAATTTTATATCCAGCTACTGCACTGAAGCTGTTTATCAGGTTTAGGAGTTCTCTAGTGGAATTTTTGGGGTCACTTATATATATTGTCATAACATCTGCAAATAGTGATATTTTTACTTCTTCCTTTCTAATTTGTATCCGCTTGATGTCATTTTTTTGTCGAATTGCTCTGGCTAGAACTTCAAGTACTATACTGAATAGGTAGGGAGAAAGTGGGCATCCTTGTCTAGTCCCTGATTTTGGTGGGATTGCTTCGAGTTTCTCTCTAGTTATTTTGGCTAACTGTTTATCTATCTTGTTGATTTTCTCAAAGAACCAGGTCCTGGTTTGGTTCATTCTTTGAATAGTTCTTCTTGTTTCCAATTGGTTGATTTCACCCCTGAGTTTCATTATTTCCTGTCCTCTACTCCTCTTATGTGAAGTTGCTTCCTTTTGTTCTAGAGCTTTTAGGTGTGTTGTCAAGCTGCTAGAGTATGCTCTCTCTAGTTTCTTTTTGGAGGCACTCAGGGCTATGAGTTTTCCTCTTAGGACTTCCTTCATTGTGTCCCATAAGTTTGGGTATGTTGTGGCTTCATTTTCATTAAACTCTATAAAGTCTTTTATTTATTTCTTTATTTCATCCTTGACCAAGGAATCATTGAGTAGAGTGTGTTTATTTTCCACATGAATGTTGGTTTTCTATTATTTATGTTGTTATTGAAGATCAGCCTAAGCCCGTGGTGATCAGATAGGACACATGGGATAATTTCAATATGTTTGTGTCTGTTGAGGCCTGTTTTGTGACCAATTATATGGTCAATTTTGGAGAAGGTTCCATACGGCTCTGAGAAGAAGGTATGTCCTTTTGTTTTAGGATAAAATGTTCTGTAGATATCTGTCAAATTCATGTGTTTCATAACTTCTGTTAGTGTCCATGTGTCTCTGTTTAATTTCTGTTTCCAGGATCTATCCATTGGTGAGAGTGGGGTGTTGAAGTCTCCCACTATTATTGTTTGAGGTGCAATGTGTGCTTTGAGCTTTCCTAAAGTTTCTTTAATGAATGTGGCTGCCCTTGTATTTGGAGCATAAGTATTCAGAATTGAGAGTTCATCTTGATAGATTTTTACCTTTGATGAGTATGAAGTGCCTCTCCTTGTCTTTTTTGATAACTTTGGATTGGAAGTCAATTTTATTCGATATTAGAATGGCTACTCCAGCTTGTTTCTTCAGACCATTTGCTTGTGTTCCAGCTTTTTACTCTGAGGTAGTGTCTGTCCCTTTCCCTGAGGTGGGTTTCCTGTAAGCAACAAAATGTTGAGTCCTGTTTGTGTAGCCAGTCTATTAGTCTATGTCTTTTTATTGGGGAATTGAGTCCATTGATGTTAAGCGAAATTAAAGAAAAGTAATTGGTGCTTCCTGTTATTTTGTTGTTAAAGTTTGGATTCCATTCTGGTGGCTGTCTTCTTTTATGTTTGTTGAAGGATTACTTTCTTGCTTTTTCTAGGGTGTAGTTTCTGTCCTTGTGTTAGTGTTTTCACTTTATTTTCCTTTGAAGGGCTGGATTCATGGAAAGATATTGTGTGAATTTGGTTTTATCATGGAATAATTTGGTTTCTCCATCTATGGTAATTAAGAGTTTTGCTGGGTATAGTAGCCTGGGCTGGCATTTGTGTTCTCTTAGTGTCTGTATAACATCTGTCCAGGATCTTCTGGCTTTCATAGTCTCTGGTGAAAAATCTGGTGTAATTCAAATAGGCCTACCTTTATATGTTACTTGACCTTTTCCCCTTTCTGCTTTTAATATTCTATCTTTATTTAGTGCATTTGTTGTTCTGATTATTATGTGTAAGGAGGAATTTCTTTTCTGGTCCAGTCTATTTGGAGTTCTGTAGCCTTCTTGTATGTTCGTGGGCATCTCTTTCTATATGTTTGGGAAGTTTTCTTCTATAATTTTGTTGAAGATATTTGCTGACCCTTTAAGTTGAAAATTTTCATTCTCATCTACTCCTATTATCCATAGGTTTGGTCTTCTCATTGTGTCCTGGATTTCCTGGATGTTTTGAGTTAGGTTCTTTTTGCATTTTTCATTTTCTTTAATTGTTGTGCCCATGTTCTCTATGGAATCTTCTGCACCTGAGATTCTTTCTTCCACCTCTTGTATTCTGTTGCTGATGTTCGCATCTATGGTTCCAGATTTCTTTCCTAGGGTTTCTATCTCCGGAGTTGTGTCACTTTTGGTTTTCTTTATTGTTTCTACTTCCCTTTTTAGGTCTTGTTTGGTTTTGTTCAATTCCTTCACCTGTTAGTTTGTGCTTTCCTGTATTTCTTTAAGTGAGTTATTCAAGTCCTTCTTGATGTCCTCTACCAGCTTCATGAGATATGATTTTAAATCCGAGTCTTGCTTTTCGGGTGTGTTGGGGTATCCAGGACTGGCTGAGGTGGGAGTACTGGGTTCTGATGATGGTGAATGGTCTTGGTTTCTGTTAGTAAGATTCTTAAGTTTGCCTTTCGCCATCTGGTAATCTCTGGAGTTAGTTGTTATAGTTGTCTCTGGTTGGAGCTTGTTCCTCCTGTGATTCTGTTAGCCTCTGTCAGCCAACCTGGGAGTCTAGCTCTCTCCTGAGTTTCAGTGCTCAGAGTACTCTCTGCCAGCAAGCTCTTCTCCTCTTGTGGGGAAGGTGCCCAGATATCTGGCATTCAGTCATGTCTCCTGGCTGAAGATGGAGGCCCAAAACAGGGCCTGTACTAGAAGCTGTGTTGCTTCTGCCTGTCCCAGAAGCTGTGTAGCTTCTGTAGTCCACACTCTTACCTGCGCAGACTAGTCTCTGAGGGATCTAGGACCCAAGATGGCTCCTCCAGGTACTCTGGCAGAGCCCTCCTAGGCGGGCCAGACACCTCTCCTCTGGTGGGGGTTTCCCATCTATTGAATGTAGGGATTGTAAAGATCTTTTCCCAATCTGGAGGTTGCCTTTTAGTTCTACTGACAAATGTCCTTTGCCTCACAGAAGCTTTTCAGTTTCATGAAGTCCCATTTGTCAATTTTTGATCTTAGAGCCTGAGCCACTGGTTTTCTGTTCAAGAAATTTTTTCCTGTGCCAGCATGTTCAAGGTTATTTCCCACTTTCTATTCTATTAGTTTCAGCATATATGGTTTTATGTGGAGGTGTTTTTGATTCATGTGGACTTAGATCAATTTACATTCTTCTACATGCAGACTGCCAGTTAGGCATAGCACCATTTGTTGGAAATACCTTCTTTATTGTCACTATATGGTTTTGGATTATTTGCAAAAATTCAAGTGACCATAGACGAGTGAGTTTATTCCTGGGTCTTCAATTCTATTCCATTAATCTATCTGTCTGTTTCTGTACCAATACCATTTGGTTTTTTATCACTACCGCTCTGTAGTGGTTGAGGTCAAGGATGGTGATTCCTACAGAGGTTCTTTAATTGTATAGAATTGTTTTCATCATTCTGGGTTTTTTTTTTTTTTTTTGTTGTTGTTGTTGTTGTTGTTATTGTTGTTATTCCATATGAAGTTAAGAATTGTTCTATCTTTGTGAAAAATTAAGTCGGAATTTTAATGGGGATTCCATTTATCTGTAGATTACTTTTGATCTGATGGCCATTTTTACTATGTTAATCCTACAGATCCATGTACATGGGAGATCTTTCTGTCTTCTGAGGTCTTTGTTTTCTTTCTTAAGAGATTTGAAGTTCTTGTCATATAGATTTTTCACTTGCACAGTTAAAGTTACAACAGATATTTTGTGTTATTTGTCACTATTGTGAAGGGTGTTGTTTCTTTAATTTAACTTAATTTAATTTAATTTCTCAGCCCATTTATCTTTTGTGTAGAGAAAGGCTCCTCATTTGTTTGAATTAATTTTATATCCAGCTACTTTAGTGACGTTCTTTATCAGCTGTAAGCGCTCTCTGGTAGAATTTTTGGAGTGGCTTATCTATACTATCAAATTATCTGCAAATAGTGATACCTTGACTTCTTCCTTTCCATTTTGCATCTCTTTGTTCTTGTTTTGTTGTCTAATTGCTCTAGCTAGAACTGCAAGTACTATATTGAATAGATAGGGAGATAGTAGGAAGCCTTGTCTAGTCTCTGACTTTTGTGGGATTGTTTCAAGTTTCTCTCCATTTAATTTGATGTTGGCTGTTAGTTTGCTATATATTGCTTTAAGTATGTTTAGGTGTGAGCCTTGAATTTCTAATCTTTCAAATATTTTTAACATTAAGGGATGTTTAATTTTGTCAAATGCTTTTTCAGCACAGCATCTAATGAAATGATCATGTGTTTTTTTTCCTTTGAGTTGGTTTATATAGTGCATTATGTTAATGGATTTCCATATATTGAACCATTTCTGGGATGAAGGCTACTTGTCTGTGATGATCATTTTGATGTGTTCTTGGATTTGGATTTCTAGAATTTTATTGAGTATTTTTGCATCTATATTCATAAGCAAAACTGGTATGAAGTACTTTTTCTCTGTTGGGTCTTTGTACAGTTTAGGTATCAGTATAGTTGTGGCTTCATAGAATGAATTAGGTAGTGTTTCTATTTTGTGGAATAGTTTGAAAAGTATTGGTTTTGGGTGTTCTTTGAAGGTCTGATAGAATTCTGCCATAAAATCATCTGGCCTTGGGTGTTTTTTGGTTGGAAGATTTTCAATGATTCCTTCTATTTTATTAGGAGTTATGTGACTGTTTAGATAGTTTATTTGATCCTGATTTCACTTTGGTATGTGACGTCTGTCTAGAAAATCATACATTTCATCTAGATTTTCCACTTGTGTTACGTATAGACTGATGATTTTTTGAATTTCCTCAGCTTCTATTTTTATGTCTCACTTTTCATTTATGGTTTTGTTAATTTGGATACTGTCTCTGTGCCCTTTAGTTAGTTTGGATAAGGGTTTATCTATCTTATTGGTGCTCCCAAAGAACTAGCTCTTCGTTTTGTTGACTCTTTTTTTTTTTTTTTTTTTTTTTTTGTTCTCTTTGTTTCTAATTGATTGGTTTCAGCCTTGGGTTTATTTCCTGACATCTACTCCTCTGGGGTATGTTTGCTTCATTTTGTTCTAGAATTTTCAGGCATACTGTTACATTGCTAGTGTATGATCTCTCCAATTTTTTTATGCAGGCACTTAGTGCTTTTTTTTTTTTTTTCCCCTTAGCACTGCTTTCACTGTGTCCCATAAGTTTGGGTACACTGTGTCTTCATTTTTTTTAAATTCTAGAAAGTCTTTAATTTCTTTCTTTCTTTCTTCCTTGCCTAAGTTATCATTGAGTAGAGAGTTGTTCACTTTCCATGAGTATGTGGGCTTTCTTTTGGTTTTGTTGTTACTAAGGACTGGCCTAACTCTGTGGTGATCTAGTAGATGCATGGGATTACTTCAATCTTCTTGAATCTGTTAAGACTTCTTTTTTGTTTGATTATATGGTCAGTTTTGGAGAAGATACCATTATGTACTCTTAGCTGTTAAATCCATTTGTTTCACAACTTCTGTTAATTTCACTGTAACTCTGTTTAGTTTTTGTTTCCATGTCTTGTTCATTGGTGAGTGTGAAGGGTTGAGGTTTCCTAATATTATTATGTGATGTTCAATGTGTGCTTTAAGCTTTAGCAACGTTTCTTTTACAAACATGGGAGCCCTTGTATTTGGGGCATTAGTTCAGGATTTAGAGTATATCTTGGTGGAGTTTTTCCTGTGATGAGAATGTGTCGCTTCTCATCTCTTTTGATAACTTTTGGTTGAAAGTCTGTTTTATTGGATATTAGAAAGACTACTTCAGCTTGTTTCTTGGGACCATTTGCTTGGAAAAAATAATTTCCAGCCTTTTACGCTGAGCTTGTGTCTGTCTTTATAACTGAGGGGTGTTTCTAGTAAACTGCTGGGTTCTGTTTACTTATACAAATTGTTAGCTTATGTATTTTTATTGGTAAATTGAGTCCATTGATGTTGAGAGATATTAAAGACCAATGATTGTTGCTCCCTGTTATTTTTATTGTTAGAGGTGGTATTATGTTTGTGTTATTCTCTTTCTTTGGGTTGTTATAAGATGATTAATTTCTTGGTTTTTCTTGAGTTTAGTTTCCCTCCTTGTGTTGGAGTTTTCCTTTGATTATCCTATATAGGGATGGATTAGTAGAAAGATATTACTTAAATTTGGTTTTGTAGTGGAATATCTTGGTTTTTACATCTGTGGTGATTGAGAGTTTTGCTGGGTATAGTAGCTGGGGCTGACATTTTTATTCTCTCCGGGTCTGCATGACATGTGTCCAAGATTTTCTGGCTTTTAGTGTCTATGTTGACAAGTCTGATGTGATTCTGCTAGGTCTTCCTTTATACATCACTTATCTTTTCCCCTTACCACTTTATTTTATTTATTTATTTATTTATTTATTTATTTATTTATTTATTTATTTATTTGGTTTTTCGAGACAGGGTTTCTCTGTGTAGCCCTGGCTGTCCTGGAACTCAATCTGTAGACCAGGCTGGCCTTGAACTCAGAGATCTGCATGCCTATACCTCCCAAGTGCTGGGATTAAAGGTGTGCACCATCACTGCCCGGGTTCCCTTACCACTTTTCATATTCTTTCTTTGTTCTGTGTTTTTAGTGTTTTGATTATTATATGACAGGAGGATTTTCTTTCCTAGTCCAATCTATTTGGTGTTCTGTAGGCATCCTGTACATTTATGGTCATCTCTTTCTTTACGTTAGGGAATTTTATTCTATAATTTTGTTGAAGATGTTTCCTGGCCTTTTGGATTGGGAATCTTCATTTTCTTCTATTCTTATTATTCTTAGATTTGGTCTTTTCATTGTTTCCTGAATTTCCTGGATGTTTTGGAATAGGAGTTTTTGCACTTTGTGTTTCCTTTGACTGTTGTGTCAATATCTTCTAAAGTATCTTCTGCACCCAAGATTCTCTCTTCTATCTCTGTATTCTGTTGGTGATGCTTGGATCTGTAACTCCTGATCTCTTTCCTAGGTTTTCCATCTCCCAGGTAGCCTCCATTTCTGATTTCGTTATTGTTTCTATTTCCATTTTTAGATCATGGATGGTTTTGTTCAATCCTTCATCTGTTTGATTTCCTGTATTTCTTTAAGGGATTTATGTGTTTCCTCTTTAAGGCTTCTACCTCTTTACCTTTGTTCTCCTATATTTCTTTAAAGGAGTTGTTAATGTTTTTCTTAAAGTCCTTTATCATCTTCATAAGATGGGTTCTTAGGTCAAAGTCTTGCTTTTTAGGTATGTTAGGGTATCCAGGGCTTGCTGTGGAGGGAGAACTGGGTTTTGATGGTGCCAAGTAGAACAGGGTTTTGTTCCTTATGTTCTTGTGCTTGCCTATCACCATCTGGTTATCTCAGGTGTTAACTGGCCTTGCTGTCTCTGACTGGGTCTTGTATCTCCCTGTAGGAAAGTCAAACTCTGTGAGCTGAGTTTGAGCAGGCCTTCTGGGAGGCAAACAGTGCTATCTCTCATTAGTGGGGGGTTTCTTGTGTTCCTCAGTTAGGGTAAGCCTCCTATAATCTTGGTTACAGCAGACTTCCTGGGAGTCAGGCTGTCTCTTGGTGTGGGAGGGTGGGCTGAGTTGTGAAACAGTAGGAAGATGTGTGTCCAGCAGAGTGGATAGATCCTGGTTCCACTGGACCCCATAGGGGTTGGGGGTGAAGTTAGGCCAGGTATTGGTGTTTGGGGGAAAGGGGGAGTCTCACCTATGAGTCTGGTTATAATGGACCTACTGGAAGTCAGGTTCTATTTGGGTATTTTCTTACAGTCTTGTAAGGAGAAATAACAATCTACTTCTTGACCTTTCATATTTTATCTGAATGGCCTTTGAGACTTTTTGTGCTGTTACTAATAATAATGCATACACATTATTATACATGTATGAGACAGAAATTTACACTCACTTTTCTTGAGTCTACAGAGGAGTTCTTCTTTAATGCTGTATAGGTGCAGAACTTTCCCCCCCCCCCAAAAAAAAAAACTGTATAAACCCAGTAAAAGCGCAGTAGAACATGTTTCTTCTCAACCTATGATTCCTCTTCCTAATTTTGCTTAGCTTATTGGATTGAAGAGATGTTTCATTATAGTTTTGTTTTTCCTTCTTGCAAGATTAACAAGGCCTCTTTTATGAGACAAATTTTGGTAAATTCCATTTATTGTGCTGAATAAAAGTCCCTAATACTTTTGTATTTTATGTATGACCTTGACCACTTGCATACAAAATGAGGGTTGAGTTCCAGGAATTATGGTGGTGCTCATATTAGGATAGGGCAAGTAGTTGCTTACAAAGTTAAATAGCCTGTGCCACTATGTTGTCTTCCTTATACTTTGAGCTACTATTTCTTCCTATCAGAATTAGCTGAAAGAAAAGTACATCTAAGTTACTGAAACCCCTCAACATATGATATTTTCTTATAGGATCTTATTTTTTATAATCTTGTTAGTCATTAATATGTAGTTTTCACAGACACAGCTTCTGTGAGTCCAACAACTTAGATTGCACATAAAAGCAATGTAGACCATTTTTGCTTCTTAGTTTGGCTTCCCCATCTTAGCTCAATGCCCTAAAGATTTATTTATATTTAAAAAAATGACAATCTTGCCTCCATTTGGGAGGTTCTATATGTTTATATATTAAATTTGTATATCTGTGAATCTATTAGTGTATATTTAAGATAATTCTAAAGTTTGGCTGCTGTGAATATTGGAGCAATTAATATGAGAATTAATACGGTGATCTCTGTTCCCTCTCCTGATTTTATTCTTATTGGATATACGACTAAGAGTGAAGTTTCTGGATTGTTTTGTGCATCCTTATCAAAAATCAATTGGGTAGAAATGCACTCATGGATAATATGTCTGTTTACTTGGCTATGTAACTCTTTTTACACCAGTGTCATGCTGATTTTGTTGTCACAGTTTTGGAATATAATTTGAAAATAGAAAGAATGACACATCTCATGGCCCAAGATTTTATTCACTAATAAGGTTTTTGTGATTCTCTTTGGGTTTTATAATTGATTTTCAAGTTCTTTGAAAAATAACTATGGAACCTTGACAATGGTTACATAGAATCCATAAATCACTCATTTTAAATTAAACATTTTAAGTAATTTTTCCGTCATGAACACAAAATTCCTTTCCTTTTATTTATTTCTTCCCCAGTTTCTTTCATCAATGGTTCGTGGTGGTAATCATATAGACATCATACTTTTTTAGAAAAAAATTTTAAAAATATGAAACACTCAACAATGTCTATATTCTCTTTGGGCCATGGCCAATTTTATAATATATGTCAGCAGGATGATATATACAATTGACTTTCATTACCAAATTTTAAAGTTTTTGTTTTTCTTGCTATAAACTCCTTATTAAATATATACTGTCCTATTCTTTATTGTTTATTTATCATATGCTTTAATGTTTTTATTTTTGTAAAATTATATTCATTTTTCATCTGTTATTTATGTTTTTACATCATATATAAAGAAATATTACTAGTGTGGAGTTATAAAAATTTACTACTAAGTTTTCTTTTAAAAAACTTTTTAAAAAGTTTTCTTTCTTTTTTTTAAATTAAAGGTAAAGTTTCAGTTATTTGCATGTGACAACTCAATAATATGTATTGAAAGTCAGTTCTTTTGTCAGAGCATTTATTTATCCTGATATTGTTCTTTTTATTTAGTGAGTGCCCAGAGATTGGTGTGCAAAGCCTCTAGTTTTTTGTTTCACTTACTTCTCAGTAATTTCAAGGATCAACTGAATGGTCAGCGAGGATCTAGATGTTAGTAAGACTCTCTGACTTTGTCAGGTGGTCCTCTATGAGTTCAGTGGCATGTATCATGTGTCCAACAATTGTCTACAAGTGTGTTAGTCTTTGCTTCCTGTGGAGATTCTTAAAGTCAGCTAGAGGTGAGAGAAGAGGGTGTTTTGATCTCTCCCTGACATTTGCATTGGCTTTGCTCATCCAGTTGCATACTATATCTCCAAGTCCTTGAATGTATAAATACACTTCTCATTTCGTTTCAAGAGTTTCAAACACACTTATAAGTGGTTGTCACACTGCTGTTCCCTTGAATTGAAACATTTCCTCCCAATGCTAACAGGGAAACTCATAAGGCTCAGGAATTAGTTTAAATTTACAAGATTCCAGAAGCTCCTGAAACTTACAAGAGTCATACTTCACCCCCCTCCTTAAGTTGTTCAAATATTAAAGAATGACTGGGGAGATCAGATATTCAAGTAGATCTGCCTATCAGTTGTGTAAGGACTTTTAGAGATGCAACTTTTGGAAGTTATCATTCATACTGGTTTTGGATTCTTGATGGAGCAACTGTCTTTATGTCATTGTATTCTAGTAGCTAATTCCATACTCAACCTCCGGCAAATTATCCCAATCAGTTAACTGGTTTCCTAAACTAGAGTTGAGTGAAATTGTTTTGTTGGTCTTTGCTGTTATATCTAGGAAAGACAGACATTTATTTACATCTACCCAGGGGAAAAAATGATATTGTCTGCATTCTCACTTTAGGATATTTCCCTATTAAATGAGTTCCACCAATTACTTTTTACACATGACTAACGGTGGAGTAATTATTACTCAGCAAATACTGGGTTGCATTAAATGAAGTGGAAATGAAGAACTGAGATTTTCAAGGGACAACTACATGACGATTCTTACCTATGAACTGGAATTTAGGGAATTCCAAGCCTATCTGTCCTCCCAGGGGCTGTTAGGTTGCTATTCTTCACAGCTACTCTCATGAGGCTGCTGCTTTGTTCCTTTGATCTCACTGAAGACAGGTAGATGGTAGAACAATCTAAAATGTCATAAAATTTGATAATTCTTATTAATATTTAGTCATATTTTGGACATGTACTTTTTTGGGTTATTATAAGACTTTGGATAAATTTCTTTGATCAAGTTTCTGAGAAAGCTAATTTGATTACTTTTCTTTTTTTTTTTTTTCTTTTTTTTTTTTTTTTTTTACAGTTTTCCGAGATAGCAATGTGCTGCTCAGGATTTACTGTTAGCCTAACTCCAACTTTGAATTCCATCTAAACTGTGACATTTAGATATGCTGAAAAACTACAAAATTTGAGCTGCTTAAAGTTATGAAAAAGGCAAAAATTTTAATGACTTTAAGTAAAATTTTAGATGAGCTGGGCAGTGGTGGTGCACACCTTTAATCCCAGCACTTGGGAGGCAGAGTCTGGGAGATTTCTGAATTCGAGGCCAGACTGGTCTACAGAGTGAGTTCCAGGACAGCCAGGGCTACACAGAGAAACACTGTCTCAAAAAAACAAAAAGCAAAAAACAAAAAAACAAAACAAAAAAATTGAAAGAAAGAAAAAGAGTGAGAGGGCCTAGCACACCAATTATCTAGAGGGAGACAGTAACATACAAGGGCTTTCCAGCTTCTCTGTATAAGTCACATGCATGTGACCTGTGAGATGACTGAAACATACATGAATGGGTTAGAGAAAAGTGGGAGGGAGTGGGCACTGAGGCAAGCAAGCTGTGCTTACTTGAAAGGGCAAGTGTGAAGTGCTTTATAGTAGAGGATCAAATGTCCTGTAAGCAAAACAGCGTATAAAAAAATAATTATTAATTGGGTGGGATGTGGAAAGCTGAGCTCTCCTCTAAATATTTACCAAACTATCTCCAAATGCATGTGAACAAAACAACACTGAAAGTGGTAACATGGAAGCAATTGTATACACTCTGCTGGTATGCCCTCCATTCTTCTGTTGTGTATACGGCTGGATTACCTAAGCAGATTCACAGTTTTGACTTATCATTTTGTAAGACAGATTCTTTTCATGGTATCCTTTCTAACTCTTTCACCAGGGCTTCTCTAAATGATTGAAAATTCCTAAAAATGTCAACCTGACGCTTACAGAAAAAAAAAATTATCATGAATTTAACTTTGATTCTTACATTTCAAATGTTACTTTCTTTAAGAAAAGAAAGAGAGAGAGAGAAGGAAGAAAGAGAAAGAAAGAAAGAAAGAAAGAAAGAAAGAAAGAAAGAAAGGAAGAAAGAAAGAAAGAAAGAGGGGAGAGAGAGAGAAAGGAAAACGTTTGGCAGGATGTGTATGTAATTTGACCCTATCATTGAAAATTTCTCCTCAAAAACATTATATATTAGATGAAAGACAGGTCTCTTTGTGTGTATCCAATGCATTCATTGAAGACTCTATAGCCAGCTTGAGCCTGACAAACAAGGGCTTGGTTGGCCTTGCCCTCCTCCCCCTTTTCCATCAGCCTTTCTAAAAAATCATTGGATTACATTTCTAAAGCTAGCTTCCAAGATCTATTCCCTTAGTTGACCACTTCCTCTCATGAAGCTGACTGCCAAGGTCCAACTATTAAAGTCCAGCCATCAAAAGCCCACTTTGGTTCACCTAATTAACACACCAAATCAAACTATAGCACTTTATCCCAGCCCATCCTAACACAAATTTCTCCTTTTTCTTTTCTTAAAAATTACACGTTAAGGTCATTGGCTGCTGTTTTTGTACTTAAGTCACTTTCACTAAAGCAACCACTTTCGCTTTCTTCCTCGCTCAATAAACAATCTCTCTGTGAAAACAAGGGTTTTGGGTGTGGTTTGTGTCTAATTCGGGGTCCAGGAAGGTGCTCAGATTGTGTGGGGGTCTTTTTCACTTATTAGTACTTATTACATGATATTTTATCACATTATACTTTTATTGGTATATGTATGTCAGGGAAGAACCATCTATTTATCAGGACATGGGTGTGGAAGTCACAGGACGACTCAGCTTCTACCATGTGAGTCCTGGGGGTAGAACTATGGTCGTCAGGCTTTGTGTCAGGTGGCTTTCCTTGTTGAGTCATCTCCTTGCCTCAGAAAGAAGTGTCTCAATGCATTTATGTTACAAAACTCAGTCTCATCGCCACTATTACTATAACTGTATTCATATAAGGAGAGGCTTTTACAGTTTAATGTTCTAAGAATTAAATTACTCATCTTTTTTTTTCCTTATGGGAGTCAGAGATGGACCAACTCTAGGAAGCACTGTGCCCTTGCATTACTGAATTTCAGGTTGGGTGGACCTAACAAAATGCCTACAGAACATCAACCGAGTAACAGAGACTTGGAACAATTTAGGGAATAGTAACGCATAACCCTCTTTGATTCTTCCTCCAAATCATCAGCCACAGAACGATTTAATTTTGATCTCTCCTGTCAAAAAGAATAATGGTTGAAATATTTATAGATAATTTCTAGATAGAGAAAGATTCCCCTACATTTTCTGTAAGAAGTGACTATGTTCTGTTGTCCAGCTTTTTGGTAACTATGACATTTAAAAACTTTCATCGTGATTTCCATCAGATAAACTTGCCTTCCCATTGATAGATTTAACTATATACAAGGACTTTGCTACAGGCAAAAGAGATGCTAAATTGACTAGCTGTTAAATTTAAACTTGAAATTTGTTTCAAATGACAGATACAAGATGCCTTGCTTCAGAGCTTCTAATAAATAAGTCAGCTGTCATTTTATATACTGTCCCATTTATGGCCATGAGGTATCAAATTATCATATACCTCTTGACAGTCTATAAGACCACACAAACCCATTCACTCAATTATTTCCATGAGTAGTATAGTCCTATCTGTTTCCTTACCATGAAGGATTTTCCTTGGAAATTTGTGCCTCATTGGGAAATTACTTCTAGGTTCAAATACTAGGTTTTCCTTAAGCCTTCCTCATTCTTCAACTCTTCTCAAACACCTCTTGAACTTGGGTTTGAATTGATTTCTTTTTGCAAGTTAGTTCTTATGTCAGTTAGATGGCCTCTTCCCAACCCATATCAGATCCTTTCATCATCTATTAAACACCCTAAGTAACTATCATCTACATGTTTGATATTCTGTATAAAAGAGTCAATATTCTGGCCTTCCCTAGACAACTAACAGAGTAAAAGAAAATATCAATTCCCTTTCCTTCTTATAATTTGAGTTAAAATTTTATGAAGAAAATTCCATGGAAAATTAAAATCAGGAAAACACTAGCATGAGGTCCACATAGCACCAAACATCAGGTTCAGAGAGCATCTAGCTGTGTTTAAATAGATGCAGTCTTTATGAAACAAGAACTTCAGAAACAGGCATGGCTCTTGACTAAGTGCACCAGGCTCCATGTTCCTTTAATGTTTGCATTTTTGCTTTCAGTTAAGTTCTTATTTGGTGTTGAGAGAGCCAGTGAGAGAGGAATTGACTGAACTTTTCAACTTTGTACTGTTTATTTAGACACTGCATAGACATAGCCAAGAAGCAATCTCTCTAAAATCACCTCAAAGGAAATTTTCTTCAACTGCACAAGATCATGAGAAAATAAAATCCTGCTGTTCTCAAATGACACTGTAAAGTTACAGAGGTAGAGTGAGGGGAAATCAGCTCAGCCATGGATTATCAAAACAGCAGAAATGTAAACCAGGTATCAATTTATAAGATTTGAGGACGCACATTGACTCTGATTCAAACTGTCAGCTATGTTCTTTGACGTTGAAAATAAAATACCAAATGTACTAAATGCACAGAAGTCTAGCAATGAAAAGCACAAGCATTCCTTTTGCACTATTATGAAAATATGAACAGTTCTGATTGATGGAGTTCAAATGGACTGTTTTGGTCTGAATTCAATCTGAGTCAACACATTTTAAAAGTTTCACACAGCTCTTCTACTCGGGCACACCTTTTGTGTTTGCAGAAACTGTTTTGAAATTCCTAATACTTTCTCCTGATCACTGAAATTTTCTCATTTCTGTTCTATTTGAAGAGACCAAGTACACAACCATAATCCAGATCATAGGCAAAAGAAACACATCCCTACTTTTATTTAGATGTCTGGTTTAGTTCAGACATTTAAAATACCTTGTAGTAAAGTAATTGCAGGAAGTGTCAGTGCAATGATTGAAAGGGGAAAAAAGGAGAGTAATCTTTAACAGTGTATGAAAGTTTGCCAATAGAGGGTTGTGTATCCCTATAAGAATAATCAGAGAAGGTCCATCCCTTCAGGTATTGTCACTTCACTCTGTCTCAGCTTTGCAGAAGTACTTTCTATTGAACTGATCTGCTTAGGGTGGTGGCCTGTAGTCCCTGAGGTTCTACATTATACCATGGATAAGAATCCAGTCCTGTATCTTATATCTCGTATCTCCCTACCTATCTATTGGGAGCTGGTTTGAAAGAGTGAAACGGAGACCTTACAAATGCCTAAAGACTAGAAATTCTGTCCAGGGGAAAGGGAAATGGAGAAGAGAAGAAAGAAAGTAAATCCCCAAATCCCTGCACATGCAAAAGATTTCTTATTTTTTTTCCCACTTCTAAAGAAGATGAGTCAAATAAAAGCCCATTCAAAACCACATGAGTAAAACTGAAGTTGTGTGTTTTTCACATCCCTCAGAACAGCAGAGGGATGAAAATGAGGGCGAGTTCCCTATCGTCAAACATGCCCAGAAGAAGCAAACTTTGACTTAGCCAAGAGCCAAATAAGCTGCTCCTGAATAATCAGGTCTTGGTTTAAATCCATAGAGACACCCTTTTTATGTGTGTAGGTGGACTTTTGATTTCACCTCTGGGACAAAGTTTGAAGTTATTTTGTGACTCTGGCATAGAAATTGAAGAAAAGCCTTGTAATGAATGACTCTTGGAGGCTTAGTATGAGTATGTATTTAACTCCCCTTTTCACGGTACACCTTGAATCATTAATGCTCAAGACTCACAAGGGTTTCTTCTCAAGTGCAAGATACTTGTGTGGAAAGTATTCCAAAGCCAACTGACCAGGAAACTATACGTCTAACATTTGTGTTCTTAGGTACACACCGTGGCAGAAACAGAGGTTTCTGGGTCCCTTTCTCTTCCTTCTAGAACATCAAATGCACAGGTCCTGTAATAGTTTATCTACAAATAAATAGATTTTTAAAATATATAACAGAGGCAAGGGGGTAAAACCCACTCTGTCTTAAGTCCAGCTCTTACCCCATTGTATGATATAAAATATATCAAAGAATGCAAAAAACATTGATTCTTTGTAAATAAAACACCTAAAAACTTACTTTGCCAAAAACATTGAATCCTCACATCAGCCCACAAAATTACTAAAAGCACAAGAAAATGCTGCTGTCTCTGCCTTAATTCTCAGCTGTCTCCTTTGTTTTGTGGAAGCCACATATGTCGTGAGTTATTCACATATCTGTCAAGGTTTCTTAAGTACAAATTCCTCTTATTCTCTTCACCTGTTCTTCCTGTTTGAACCGAAAGCTCATTTAAGTATGCCAAAGACAAAGAAGGTCATATAGGCTCTTTCATCTACTCCTGTTCCCATTATGTACATGTAGTAATTCTCCATTTTCTGCTTTTGAACATTCCTCAACTCTATAATTAGTATATTGGGAAAGGTCCTTAAGCTTAGTTTGTTGGGAAATTAAAAACCAGAGCTTTTGCTCCCCACAAATCCAATAATGTAAACTCTCAACACTAGAATCTTAATTCTCATTTCTCATTTTCCCTTCTACTGGATTTACTGTATGACAATAAACCTTATGTGGATTAAATTAATTGCAATGGACAATTTTCTATGGACAATACCGTGATTCATAAGGGCATTTGTCTAGCACTCAGTAGGTGCTTTGGAATAAAATGCCTGCTATTGCAAATACCCTACAGATTCCAGAATGTTCCAGTTCAAGCCCATGATGATCTACAATGAGATTCTAAAAGGTATGGATAAAAAAAGGCATTTCATATATCTAACAGCAGCTTCCAAAAACAAAAGCAAAGGAAATCCCCAATAGAGTCCTAAAATTCACTCTCATGATATAAACCTAAGATCAAAACCAGGGTTACACTATTTTATATCTCAAAGAAGCACTAATGAGGAAAGATGTTAAACTACAGGAAAGTGAGACTTTGCTGTGGCAGGAGAATGGCTCTCAAAGTTGCTTATTTTGTAGAATTTTTGACCTCCCATACGTTGTTTAGATTTGTGTATTTAAGGATTTGAATTCCAGCAGTCATTCAGAGTGGCTATTGTGTAATGTGTCATAAAAATTAAATGCAACAGATATACTAATAAGGGGATTTTCATTATCATACAAATATACAGACAACCAGTGAGGTCAATGGCAAACTCAATAATTTCCAATGAAAGTATGCATGGGAGGCCCCTTTTTCCTGAAAGTGTGATGCTGTTAATTGAATGGCTTGACTCTAGCAGTAGAAGGAAAAATGATCCCTGAGCTAGAAAGCCATAATCGACCCTCCCTGAGCAGGCATGGTGATATCTGGGAAGATAAAATACCAGTTCAGCACTAACTAAGCTTTGTTAGTGGTAGGGACGCCACTTCAGATTAAAATGAAAGCTATAAGCTTTCACAATAGAATTTCTTTTTACAATAGAATTTTTTAATTGATAAACTATTACAAAGTAGATATTGTTTTAAAATTGTAGTAGTGGAACACATCTACACAAGGCCTCATCTTTTTGTCACTTTCTTGTGGCCCTGTGCCAGAAAATAGGACTATGCTGCCAGATACTTCATTTCACTATTAATTCTAGAAGCACTTACTCGAGCCTTTTCACTACAGAGAGGTGCTATTGGCTGTATTGTAGCCTTCAGCTACTGCCCAAGTGCCATCTGCAGTTTGGGAGCGCAAATCCCATCTATGAATACAAAGACAAGGAAAGAAGGACCTGCAAAAGATCAATACAATCATGGCCTGTATTGACTTTCCATGACAAAATAATATTTGTGTAATTTTAAGAATACAGTCTTTTTTTTCTTCTTCCTCTTCTTCTTTTTTGGTTAAAATTATACATCCTTTAAACAATGAAGTGAGCAAATTAGGGACCATTGAGAAATTTCTTGAATGCTTTCACTAGCTATAGAATAAAATCGCTTTAAGCTTTAGGATGTTCTACTCAGTTGAAGACTTTCCTGTCCTTGTGATATTCTGGTGACAATTTCCATTCTACTTGTCAAAAACAACTCTGCCTCTGGAGCAAGTGCAGTGTGTTCTCTCCTTTTAATATTCTAATCGTGAGGTGTAAAGTGAAATGGTTGCTCCGGTGTAATGGTGGCAAAGAAGTAGAGTGTCAATGAGACAGGGAAGGTGACAGACTTAGAATAGGTCCCTGAGGTGCTCTTCAAATGCACTGGATAAAGATTCCCCTGGGACAATTTTCTCATTAGTTCTCAGACACAGTTCAGTAATTCAATAGCACTGGGTTACCATTAGTCATAAGATCAAAATATGTTACTTTCCATGGTTTAGTTCCTTTATTTGTATATGTCATTCTCAGGCTAAAAATTATGAGCCCCACTCTCACACAAGGCAGCCAGCAGGTTGTTTACAGACTGAGGCTTTTGACACGAGAAGCATGTTCCGTACACTTTTACTGATTGTTGACATGTGAAGCAAGTATTAAAAATTAGAGGTAATTCAGACACATTCATATGCATGTGTCATTTTCTTCATGCCTGAGTTATTAAATGCATATTTACATGCACATACAATCACAATTTCATAAGAAAAGAAAAACAGTAAGCAGGCACCATTTTAAAGATAACATTCTCCAAAAGGATGGCAATTATGCTACTTATAGTTCCTGCTTAAAAGACGTTTTGTTAATTATTTTTTTAGACTTATAACATTCTTGAACAATACTTTATGATTTGGAGTTTTTAAAGTTACTTTCTCTGAGACCAGAGAATACTGAATGATTTACTGTATTTGAATATGAAATGGCGATTTTATTTTTTATAGCAAGAAAGCTTACAAGAGCCTATTAGTTTATTAATTTCTCTATTGACTACTTAGTAGAGATGGGAAACATAGCTTATAACTAAACATGCTTTAGTTATCATTGTCATAAATTATATGAATTACATGTACCTTTCTCAATACATTGAAAGTTAACTGTACCTTCAAACTGTACTCAATTTGGAGTATGGTACCTTCTTCTTACTCACCAGTTCATATGGAAACGAACCTGAATTGGTCATTTCAATCACCCTGACTACATTAGGAAAGCAATAACGGAATCTATGAAAACAAAGATTAGTTGTGGTACTGAGACTGTTGTAGACTTTTGTGTTCCATAAAACAATCCAGCATTTTACCTTGCAGAGCAGACAAGATCATTCTCATTCTTCAAATTGATTTTGAAGAGACTGCAAAAGCCCCCATTTGTTCAAGGACATATTCCAGAGGAACATATCTGCAGTGCACACCCACTGAACACTCACATACTGAAAGAGCCCCATTCTTCAGGAATGCAAAATACTTATCCTTACAGACACACAAAGGACAATTGGATTTTGGTTTACTTTTAGAAATCAGAGTATAGCCTAGAAAAGACAGCAAGAGCAAACAAACGAGTAACTAACTTCTCATAGACACATAGTCTCATCTCAGCAGTAGTGATTGGGATTCTCATTGAACCAATGAGTTCTGTGTTCTTTGGCTGCCCGTAGAGTTCCGGTTGAGTTTGTATCATAAATATTTATAAGTGTTTCATATTAACGACATTGTCAGTGGAGGCTATGCCACTTCACCTCTGCCATCCCAGTGATCAAGGGGGCTGATTCAACTGCTTTCTTGTCAGGATACTTTTCTTCTGCAGGGTTCTCAATTCCCCAAACACAACAAAATACAAATGAATGGAGAGTGCCAGTGGGCCATGACAGCCAGGAGGTAGCAAGGGTTTTTAAGGACCTTGTTGACTATATTTTAAATTAGCAGAGTCATGAATTTCATTTCCTAAGGTGAGACTCTTACTGTCTTGTGGATGCCCACAGAAAGGAAAGTTCCCCCCTTTTCTGGCTCCCATGTTTTCCTGTTGTGGGAGTCAAATGGGTTTTCTAAGAATGTGATGGACTTCATCTTTAGTCATCAGATGGGTACTTACAAAAGCCAGCCTACTGGTGGAAACGACATCTGAAATAAAGCGAAAAATGGCATAAATTAGCAACTGTAGGGTATTATCAGGAAATGTAAGGGTACGTTTTTAAAAAATTTAGGATAAGTTGACATTATTTTCATTGAGTCAAGTCAGTACTAAAATCTCCCCAGTTTTATAACTCCATGCCATTATCCCTTAAAATTGTCCTCAAAATGTGACTTGTGATGCTCAAAATAGTCATTTGGAGCAGGTTAAATACAACCTAAAATTGAAATTTTTAAAAATCATGATTGATGTATGATGTTTCCAAAAAAAGACTGGTTTCTGGTCTGTTTTTGGAGTGAGATTTAAAATGTTCTCTAAGCAACAGTAGTGGATGACCACTTACATTATAGCCTGATGGTACCAAATACCAGGTAAAAGCAAAAACAAAGTATGTGCTCACTACATATACAAATAAAGCTTTTAAAATTATGTTTCACACACACACACACATACACACACATACATATTTGCTTATAATAAAGAATTTCAAGAATCAAAATCCATGATAAAAATTTAACAGAACAGTTCAGGACCACTTTTTAAAAAGTAGCTATGCCTTCCTAGGATGATGTCTCAGAAGGAGGAAGTCAGGGATTTTCCAAGATGTTACTGTAAGTGACACGCTGGCAATGTGTTAGCCATGCTGTACATTTTTACCTTGCTTTTCTGCTTCTACATGAAATAGAACTTAACAATCCACTACATCAATTCCTGGATGTCCTTGGATGTCACTCCCTGAATTTCTCACATATACTTACCGTAACTCTTAACAGCAGGCAGGCTGCACACCTCGTGAACACATGCGCACACACACGCACGCGCACAGACACACACAGACAGACAGACACACACACACACAAGCAGATGCACATTCTCACAAGTCAGGGACCGCTCAAAAATGCACTCCTGTGTGGGAGTCACATCACTTTTCCTAAAGCATCAGAGGCCTGACTTTCAAGTAGTTTTAAATTTCAAATCAGTTTAGTCCACATTTAATCTAGACATGTTGCTTTAACCCCAAGCCACTCCAGACCTTTTAAAGTTCAGTGGCTGCGATATAAAATTCTTCATTGTGTTGCACCAATAAATCGAGAAGCATCGTCTAACTCTGTACCATCATGGGAATCACTGTGTAGTGAAACAAAAACTTTACTCAAGACTCGTGCACTGGCGCACTTTTAGGGACAGTTTAGTTAAACTGAATGTAGAGGACACGAAAAAAGCAGATATCTAGGTAGTATGGAGTGTGTGGATGTCAGTGGGTGGTGAACACACAGGAAAGATCGATGGGTCCCACCACAGGTTCACATTTCTTTGCTTTTTTTTTTTCCTTTTTATTATTTTTTTATTATTTTTATTTTTGTTATCGGTCACTTCATGCACAACTAGAGTAATAAGAGACTGAATCTCTTATCCAGGAGGACCATGTCTCTAGCTGAGTTATTTATTTATTTTTTTTTCCAGTTTTTTTCTTTTTTTTTTTAAACTAAGCAGCCAAAAGAGAGAGGCACTTGACTCCTCCAGCAAGTGTCTCAGTTCCTTTCATATCGTCAATAGCCCAGTGATAGCACTGTTCTTTTGACAGCTAAAAGCAGATGTGTGGGTTAAGTATGAGAGCAATTCAAATGTCCATAGTAAACTGCAGGGGGGCAGAGAGAGCTCAGAGAGCAGCAGCTTTAAAGTAATTGACTAATACAGTAAGGATATTAAAGTCATTTAGTGCCAAAAGGGAACACACTGATCCCTGACCCTCAGCCACTTTGGAGTAATCTAGTATTCAATCCAGCGTGTAATGACTGCCAGGCCTGTCAATCCTCAGGCTCCCCAGTCAAATGCCTGTGGCTACTATTGGCTTATGGTAAAAGGACAGAAATGCAAGGAAATGCCTTTCAATCAGCCTCAATGTGATAATGTTATTGCTGCAATGTATTCTATATTGTCCCTGCATAGTCTAATCTGGTGAGACCCATGTCAAAAATTGCCCTTGCTCCCCAGAGGTCTTTACTCAACCTTTTAGCAATACAAGTGTATTTCAAAAGAAAGGGGGTAACTTGATGAATTATTTCCATATATATGTATATATATGTGTGTGTGTGTGTGTGTGTGTGTGTGTGTATGTATATGTCTGTGTGTGTGTAGTAAAACAAGAGATCAAATATAGATTAAAGGCTATCGAAGGAAGGAAGCTATAAATAACAGATGTGCTAGTTATCCAATTTATTTTCCTTTTGTTTCAATTGGCAAAATGTTTTTCTATAAAAAACATTGACACAGAAATATATCTGCATGGCTTATTCATATTCCGTGAAGTACCAAAAAGGTTTTTAATAGTGGGAGGTGTGTGGGTGGGGAGAATGTAAGATTTAGTCACCTCTGCCACTTTGAGCCTATAAGAATTGGCCAACCTCTCTGGAAATTTTGCATTTTAAATGAAGTGTTTTGCATTTGTAAAATATTATTATTATTATTATTATTATTATTATTATTATTATTATTATTTTTGCTATGGGCTGAGGCAAAATGAAAAAGTCTGAGAATGTGGGAAATTGCCATTCTTTCTGTATTTTGATTTTGCTAATTAAGGCAGTAGAAATGACCCCATTTAGAATCTCTAAAGTTGAAAAAGCTAAGATGAGATAAAGGTTATTCCAGTCTCATGCTAGTAGCTTACAAGGAACCTGTATTTATAAGTCATCTTCTCCTCTGCTTCTTCAAGTATGTTCCATAGAACCTTTGGAAAGGGACTGCTGTGGTGAAGGAAACACAAGGTTATTTTTAGAGAGCATTGAGGTTACATAAGACAAAGCATTTTACCTAATTCTGTTATGTAGGAATGTAGCCAGCCTTCCACAAGGAAGGTTCTACAGAAAGCCAGGAAGAAAGTGATCTATTTGCTTATAATCTTAAATAACTTTTGTTTGAAAAACAATGAATTTTCATCATCTTTCAGCCTGGCTTTGTTGTTGCTTAGTGAAAAACAAAACAAAACAAAACAAAACAAAACAAAGCAAAACAAAATGACCCAAGGCAAGATAGCATTCTAAAAAGCATTTGTTTATGTTATCTGTGTTTTTTATTTAAGATACTCTGTATTTTATGTGTTTTTAAAATTGATTTTATTTTATTTTATTTTATTTTATTTTATTTTATTTTATATAGAGGGTAAACAATAGGAAATCTTTTTTATTGTGAATTACATTGGTTTATTTTTTTAAATTCCTATAATTCATATGCCATACAATCTACCCACTTGAAAGGTCAGAGTCTGTCTTACATATTCATGTGTATGTACAGCCATCAACATTAACTTTTTTCTTTTTAAAAAATTTATTTATTTATTTTTTATTAGATAAATGCTATCCCAAAAGTTGCCTATACCCTCCCTCCGCCCTGCTCCCCTACCCACCCACTCCCACTTCTTGGCCCTGGCATTCCCCTATACTGGGGCATATAAAGTTTGCAATACCAAGGGGCCTCTCTTCGCAGTGATGGCCGACTAGGCCATCTTCTGCTCTACAGCAAACCAGTAGCCAACATCAAACCAAATGGAGAGAAACTTGAAGCAATCCCACTAAAATCAGGGCCTAGACAAGGCTGCCCACTTTCTCCCTACCTATTCAATATAGTACTTGAAGTCCTAGCCAGAACAATTCAACAACAAAAGGAGATCAAGGGGATACAAATTGGAAAGGAAGAAGTCAAAATATCACTATTTGCAGACGATATGATAGTATGTATAAGTGACCATAAAAATTCCATCAGAGAACTTCTAAACCCGATAAACAGCTTCAGTGCAGTAGCTGGATATAAAATTAACTCAAACAAATCAATGGCCTTTCTCTACACAAAGGATAAATGGACCAAGAAAGAAATTAGGGAAACAACACCCTTCACAATAGTCACAAATAATATGAAATCTTACTTTTAAGTGCAATAAATTCCAAGACCTTGGGGCAGCAACGTTTCAGGGAAGCAGGATATCTCAGGCAGTCTCACATCAGTCTCCATGACAAACTGTTTCACCACAGGTAGATGTTTTCAAGGGGAGTTGAAATCCTGCATGGTAGGATATTGTATGCTATTAACACAAACCCATTATTACCTATTACCTATTTTCTATATATTTGTATGTGACCTTTGTCACCTAGAACCTTGATACTCTTCATTAAGAACAGACCCTGCCAGAATGAGAGGAAAAGTTAGACAGCTATGGCCCCTTTTCTTTTTGCTATCTAATTATCTGTTTAACGTTTTAAACTTTTCCTAAGAAGTGAAACAGAGGTGGAAACCAACTAGGTCAAAAACATCACAGGACCTCAAAGGAACTCATGATTAATTTTTTGACTCTTGCTATGCCCTGGCATCAAAAAAAAAAAAAAAAAAAAAAAAAAAAAAAAAAAAAGACCAGACCTTTCCAGGAGAGGGCATATTTTATATAAGATCGTAAAATTCAACATCATTTGTTCCTGTGAAAAAGCAATGCTGCTTTAAAGTAAGCACCCATTCATGCAGTCCAAACAAGAAAATTAGTCTTTCTGGTCACAGTTCATATTACAAGCCTCTTCAATAAGTTGAAATCCTCTCCCTTTCCATCATACCTTTGCAGAAATCAGCAAGTCCCGTCTCTCTCTTTGTATAACAGCATGTTCTCGCTGACAGGTGTTAAATGTATATTTAGTCTTCTGTAGAACAAATGTGTAGAGCATCATTCTGTTTGGGTTAATTAACTAGGTTCTCCTTTAGCTTTAGGAGAATTAAGGGCACATGTGTTATTTCTTATGGTCAATATGTGGTTGGAAAGAAATTTATTCCTTTCAGCAAATATGGAATCTCAGTTCTGCACATGGCACTGAGCCAAGATCTGGATGGAGCATCAAGAAGAATAAGATGTGATCCTTAATTTCAAAAAGCTTATAGACTCATAGAAGAGGTGAAACACTAAACAAATAACTATTGTGCTGAGCTGAGGGGGGTGGGAAACGGTAACTCAAGTTATTAAGCACTCACAGCTAGTCAGAAGGTCTACATAATAAATAGACACAGGTACACTTGAGATAATCATTTTCATTTGTTAAACTGTCTTTCCTAGCACCCAGGAAAGTCACCTTCTTGTGAAGCCAGTGTGTTATTGGACACATGTGCTTTGTTGGATATGTGATTCCAGCAAGTGTGCATCTTGTATAACAGTCACTAAATTTCCTCACACCACAGAAGTACTGACAAATTGAAATCCCACTTTTAATTTTAAGGAAATGCAGAATTTTAAGGGTTAAACATGTGGTATCCTCGAAATATGGTAACCTTTATGTGGACTGTAATTAAATTGACCCATAGGTCTACGACATTGGAATTGATGTTGTTTCCTATTCTCATATGAATATAGGAGTTTAATAATATTGAATACACTTATTCCCCTCAGATCTGCTATTTTCTTTAGAAGTTTCACCCAGAACAAACCTCAGAGACAAAGACAATCTCATCTTGGTACAAAATCATAAGAAGACATCAAAATTTTTAGCCAACGAAGTGTATAATCTTTTTGTATTTATCAGAACTTTTAATATTTTATTACAACAATACAGTGATAGAGAAATGAAAAAGACTACATGTGGGAAAGTAAGTGTCATTTGCCATGAGTCTTACAAATCATGTTGTTGAGAAAACTGAATCAATCAGATAAAAAGTTGGATGATTAGTCTATAGCCAGTTTTTCTATTGGATGTTTTATTTATTTGAATTTAAAGTGTTATCCCCTTTCGCAGTTTCCTCTCCAGAAACCCCCATCCTATCTCCCCTTCCCTTTCTTCTACAAGAGTGCTCCCTCACTACCCACCCACTCCCACCTCCCTGCTCTGGCATTCCCCTCCACTGGGGCGTCAAGCCTTCATAGGACCAAGGGCCTCTCCTCCCATCGATGCCAGACAAGACCATCATCCTCTGTTGCTTATGTGGCTGGAGCCATGAGTCCCTCCATGTGTACTCTTTGGATGGTAGTTTAGTCCCTGGGAGCTCTGGAGGGTCTGGTTGATTGATATTGTTGTTCTTCCTATGGGGTTGCAAACCCCTTCAGCTCCTTTAGTCCTTTCTCTAACTCCTCCACTGGAGACCCGGTGCTCAGTACAATAGTTGGCTTCGAGTATCTGCCTCTGTGTTTGTCAGGCTCTGGAAGAGCCCTTCAGAAGACAACTATATCAGGCTCCTGTCAGCATGCACTTCTCAGCATCCACAATAGTGTCTGGGTTTGGTGTCTCTATATGGGATGGATCCCCAGGTGGGGCAGTCTCTGGATGACCTTTCCTTCAGTCTCTACTCTACACTTTGTGCTCATATTTCCTTTAGACAGGAGCAATTCTGGGTTAAAAATTTGGAGATGTGTGGGTGACCCCATCCACCAACTGAGGTCCTTGCCTAACCTCTGGATATGTTCTCTACAAGTTCTCTCCCTCCCCACCCCCTTTTGTTCGGCATTTCAGCTTATCTTATCCCTGTTGGGTCCTGGAAGCCTCTTACTTTCCTGGCATCTGGGACTTTCTGGTTGCTACCCTCAGTTCCCCATCCCCCATTGCTACATACTTCTGTTCAATTTCCTGACACTCTATAATCTTGTCCATCTCCTCCCTTACCTGATTCTTCCCCTCTTTATCCCCTTCCCCTCTTCTCTTACTCCCAAGTTCCTCTAACCCTCTACTTCCCCTTCTATTTTGTTCCCCCTTCTAAGAAGGACTGAAGCATCCACTCTTTGGTCTTCCTTCTTGAGCTTCATGTAGTCCATGAATGTATCAGAGGTATAGCATGCTCTTTGCCTAATATCCACTTATCAGTAAGTACATTAGAAGTGTGGTCTTTTGTGACTGGGTTACCTCACTCAGGATATTTTCTAGTTCCATCCATTTGCCTAAGAATTTCATTAAGCCATTGTTTTTAATAGCTGAATAGTACTCCATTGTGTAAATGTACCACATTTTCTGTATCCATTCCTCTGTTGAGGGACATCTGGGTTCTTTCCAGCTTATGGTTATTATAAATAAGGCTGCTATGAACATAGTGGAGTATGTGTCCTTGTTATACATTAGAGCATCTTCTGAGTATATGCCCAGGAGTGGTATATCTGGGTCCTCTATATCCATTTTAATTTCCATTTTCTAGCTTTTGGTTTAGAAGATGCTGTTGTTAGTAAAGGCCTCTAAAATAGCCTAATGTTTTAGGCATTTATTTTTGCAGAATTTCAAAGTCAGGAATAACATCTCCTTCCCTTTTGTTTCTTCATTCCCAAACTTTAATCTGTGTTTTTTAAACATTTAATCACAAGTATAATGCATGTTAGTTTTTCAAAATAATGATAAGATCATTCTCATAACCATCACCAGTGAGCAGCAGCAAAACTCTTACTTCATAACATAGAAAATGGTCCCATTTACAGACACCAAACTCAGACACTATTGCTGATACCAAGAAGGGCTTGGTGACATGAACCTTGTATGGCTGTTCCCTGAGAGGTTCTGCTGTAGCCTGATTAATACAAATGCATACAGATGTTCAAAGCCAATCATCAGACCTAGAAAAGGGACCCCAATGGAGAAGTTAGGGGAAGGACTGAAGGAGTTGACAGGGTCTGCAACCCATAGGAAGAACAACAATATCAACCTACCAGACCACTGCAGAATTCCCAGGGACTAAGTCACCAACCAAAGAGTACACATGGAGTGACCCATGGCTCCAACTGCATATGTACCAGAGGATGGCCTTATCTGGCATCTATGGGAAGGGAGGCCTGTGGTCCTGTGAAGACTAGATGCCCAAACATAGGGGCATACTAGGGTGGTGAGGCAGGAGTGGGTGGATTGGTCGGGGAGCTCCTTCATAGAAACGGGTGTGAGGGGTGAGATAGGGGGTTTGCAGAGGGTAAACTGGGAAGGGGAATAACATTTGAAATGTAAATAAATAAAATAACCAATAAAAAAGAAAACAATGGTCAATAAGTCCTTCCCCAAATGTATCATCAGAGTCCAAATAACCTCAGTCTTCTGCCTCTGCCCTTCTGTGAGTTAACTTCCAATTTGGTTGCCTACTTCTCTTCTCTTCTCTTCTCTTCTCTTCTCTTCTCTTCTCTTCTCTTCTCTTCTCTTCTCTTCTCTTCTCTTCTCTTCTCTTCTTCCCTTCCCTTCCCTTCCCTTCCCTTCCCTTCCCTTCCCTTCCCTTCCCTTCCCTTCCCTTCCCTTCCCTTCCCTTCCCTTCCCTTCCCTTCCCTTCCCTTCCCTTCCCTTCCCTTCTCTTCTCTTCTCTTCTCTTCTCTTCTCTTCTCTCTTACTCCCCCTTTCCTATCTCCCTTCCCCTCTTCTCTTCTCCCCTTTCCTCTTTTCTCTTCTCTTCTCTTTTTATTTATTTATTTTAGCCTGAGTTTCACTTATATAGTCAAAAGAATGCTCTTGAACTTATGGCCTTCCTGCTTCAACTTACAGAATATCTAGAGTACTAGGTTCTCAAGAATGGGTCACCATGCTTGGCTTTCACATTTGATTTGAAATTGTTTGTTCTTTATTCTTTCCTGGCATAGAATAACTTTATTTCTAGTTTATTTATTTAGATATTTTCTTTATTTACATTTCCAATGTTATCCCCTTTCCTAGTTTCCCCTCTGAAAACTCCCTATCCCATTCCCCCTCCCCCTGGTCACCAACCAACCCATTCAGGCTTCCTGGCTCTGGCATTCCCCTATACTGGGGCATAGAACCTTCACAGGACCAAGGGCCTCTCCTCCCACTGATGACTGACCATGCCATCCTCTGCTACATATGCAGCTAGATCCATGAGTCCCATCATGTGTTTTCTTTGGTTGGTGGTTTAGTCCCTGGGAGCTCTGGGGGGTACTAGTTAGTTCATATTGTTGTTCCCCCTAAAGGGCTGCAAATCCCTTCAGCTCCTTGGGTACTTTCTCTAGCTTCGTCATTGGGGACCCTGTGCTCCATCCAATGGATGGCTGTGAGCATCCAATTCTGTATTTGTCAGGCACTGGCAGAGCCTCTCAGGAGGCAGCTATATCAGGCTCTTGTCAGGAAACTCTTTTTTGGGGGGAGGGAGATTTATTTATTTTTTATTAGATATTTTCTTTATATAAATTTCAAAAGTTATCCTGAAAGTTCCCTATACCCTCCCTCCGCCCTGCTTCCTTACCCACCCATTCCTGCTCCTTGGCCCTGGCATTCCCCTGTACTGGGGCATATAAAGTTTTTAATACCAAGGAGCCTCTCTTCCCAGTGATGGCCGACTAGGCCATCTTCTGCTACATATGCAGCTAGAGATACGGGCTCTGGGGGTACTGATTAGTTCATATTGTTGTTCCACCTATAGGGTTGCAGACCCCTTCAGTTCCTTGGGTGCTTTCTCTAGTTTCTTTATTGATGGCCCTGTGTTCCATCTTATAGATGATTATGAGCCATCCCATAATCAGCCACCAAACCCAGACACTATTGCATACGCCAGAAAGATTTTGCTGAAGGGACCTGTTATAGCTGTCTCATATGAGGCTATGCCAGTGCCTGGCAAATACAGAAGTGGATGTTCAGCAAACTCTTGTTGGCATCTGCTACATCCACTCCAGTAGTGACTAGTGTGACAGGCCTAGAAACCTGGATGCAGTCCCGAGGTGAAAAGTTTATGGAAACGTAGTCTCCTGGAACTGTGGCATCCCATATAACAAATGCTCCAATAAGGTCCTTGTGAATGAATCTGTGTGCTTTTCCTCAGTATTGTTTTATTATAGGTGTCTCCAAGCAATGACTTGTCAAATACCTAAGCAAAATTGAACTTTGCTTCCTGTCCTTCACCAATGCCCTAGGTAGTCCTTGAGCCAACCATGGGCTTGGAATTCAGTAAGAATGTTGCCTATCCAGTGACATTCAGAATTGCCTCTAGTATTGTAAGAGAGATTGTGAAAGAAATCAGATGTTACTATTTACTACATAGAGTTAGAAATCTCAGGGCAAGCTTAACAAAGTAAGTTTAGAATTCTTATTATAGTTATGTATGGCAGACTACATTACTTATTAGTAGAGAGTGTCTCCACACAATCGCTTAGAATAATAGCTGAGCTACTCCCTTATACAAGAATTTACAATGACCTATGAAGAAGGAAGGTTGTGGTCTAAGAAGGAACTAGAGTAAATACTTAGAACTATAGATAGTAGAGTTACACCCATACATAGGAATTTACAATGGCCTAGGGGGAAGGTGAATTATACAATAGACTAGAATTGGAGCTATGACAAGAGCATGAAGTCCTTGTCCCTGGCTTCTAAGATTAATCTGACCTTAGGTGGGGCTGCTTTTGATCCCAGTTGTTAACATTGATTTTATCCCAGTTGGTTCCTGTTAGCTTTTAGTATGCATTCTTCTGTTTCATTGTAAAAGTAATTTTGCATCAGATAACTTCATTGTACCTTGAATAGCCTTAAAGTATCACTTAATTTCTTTGTTTCCTGTAATATAAAAGATTGATGCTCAATTGGACAAACATACCTCCAGATACAGCACTCCCTTGTGTCTGTTTCTGTTTATCCCCCTTTTGTTGCCAACTCCTTGCCCACCTGTCTGGAACCCTGATTTCTCCCGTGGATTGAGTGGGGCCAACTGAGGCCAGTCCGCAACAGGCATCCACAATAGTGTCTGGTTTTGGTGGTTGTTTATGAGATGGATCCCCAGGTGGGGCAGTCTCTGGATGGTCATTCCTTCAGTCTCTGCTTCACACTTTGTTTCTGTAACTACTTCCGTGGGTATTTTGTTCCCCCTTCTAAGAAGGACTGAAGTATCCACACTTTGGTCTTCCTTCTTCTTGAGTTTCATGTGTTTTGTGAATTGTATCTTGGGTATTCCCATGGATGCCTGGAAGATCCTTCATGGTTGAGTCAATAGCATGGTCCTTCTTGTTGCATGGGATTCATGGTTTGATTAATTAATTTATTCTACTGTAGATAAATTTTTATCCCATTTGGTGAATGTTATAAGCAGTGTTTCTCTAAATGTTGTGCACATGCAAATGATTTTTAATGTAACTGGGAAGAGATTTGCTGGACTATGTTTCATTGCATATGTTTAAGTTGAAACAATAGTATCCGTTCTCAAGACTTGTTGCACCAATCCGTTTACCAACAGTATGTGAGAGTTTCTGCTCTAGAGCCTCTCAGCAGTTTGTTGCTAAATGCTTTGTTACTCCCAGCCTTGGAGGATAAGGCATATGGCGCACTCTCTCTCTCTCTCTGTCTCTCTCTCTCTGTGTCTCTGTCTCTCTCTCCCTCTCCCTTTCCCTCCCCCTCTTATTTCTTTCTCATTTGTTCTGTTTTCCTTTTGTTTTTGGTTATTATTGTCATGTACTAGAGAAGATAAAATCACCTTCATATTTATTGGAAAATTACGGTAGGATTTCAAGTAGTTCTACAACCTACACTGATAGTATAAAATGGTCCCTCATATCCTTGAAAACATTGAGAACTTTCAAAGTTTGAATTAAAAGAAATCACAGTATTTCTGAGCTGTGTATCTCCCATAATTGTTTCTGAGCATAATCTATATGTATTCTTTTTTTCTGTGTTTTGTTACTTTTATGTACATACACATCCCTTCGCCATTTTGAAAATGTATCTATTCACTTTGCATTCCTAACACAGTCTCTGCTCTTTTCAGTTCCACCCTCACATAAGTCCTCCATTACTGCCTACCCTAAAACCTCCCCCTAACCTCCAAGCAGGACTAAGCCATCTTCTCCCACTGAGGCCAAGCAGCCCAACTAGGGAAAGGGATCCACAGGTAGGCAACAGAGACAGCCCCTGCTATAATTGTTAGGGACCCACATAAAGACCAAGATGCACCTTTGCTACAGATGTGTAGGGGATCTGCCATGAATTCTCTTTGGTCGGTGGTTTAGTGAGCCTCCATGGGCCCAGGTTAGTTGGCTCTGTAGGACTTCTTGTGGTGTGTTTGACCGTTCCAGCTCCCTCAATCCTTTGCTCAGCAGTCTTCCTCAAGTCTCCCCTAGTCAGGTTCACACCCTGCTTTCTTGACTTCCAGGGCATTGTTAGGTATTTACAAAGTTGACTGTTGTCTATTTCATCTCTAGTTTACCTTTTGATCTTATTGAGTTTTTTTTTTTTTTTTTGCTTTGCAAGATTCAAAAAAAATCATCGATCTTTTTTTCTTTATGCTGTTTACATAATTTTTACATGTAATCTTCAAAAGTTTAGGCAAATATCTTCTTCATGTCCAAATGCCCACTTTAAATCCACTGCAGAATCCACCTCAGCACTTCTTCCAACTTTATGACTTGCTTGTTTGTTTGTTAGGGACTCACCGAGTCTATACAATTAGCTCTGCCCACATATGTATGCCTGTGCCTGACTCATCCAGTGGGGCATCAGCCAAACCTCCCAATGGCCATTTTCCAAAATAAAACTCTCCAGTTTGCATGTACTTAGCATGTTTTTCTCAATCAAATTAGCATAGATTAGTTTTCTCTAAAATATTCATTAAAGTGTTTCTCTGGATCTTTTGGAGCTTCAGTGTTTACAAGTACTTTTGCACTATACTGGGCAAGTTTTGATGTCACCCCTTATTATTTCATAAAAACATCCTAGACAAGACATCCATGCCCTGTGCTCTGATTCCTGGTAAACTCCACGTGCTCAGGAGTTCCAGATCCTGTGCTTTTCTGGCCTGTAAAGGTGCTGCTTCTGTAGCCTTGTCTGTGGGCAGTGTCATGGCTTCACTGCACAGAAGTATCTGAAAGTTCCCTGGTGACCTGATGTGGGGAAGCTTGCTGTTGCTTCTAAATGCAGTGATAGCCATAAACCCTGTTACATTCTTTCAACTGTGACCCATTTCCAAGTATTTTTTCTTATGAAGCAATTGATGGATTATAAAACAAATAAATAAGCAGCAAACAAGTTCATCAAAGATCACAATAGATTACTATATCATTCTCTTCCAACTTTAATGTTTACTATTGTTATTCACAAAATTTCCATTTATTTTAGGATGTCTATGCTGGTAATAATTTTCTTTCTTGCCAAATGTGATTTATGATACATTATATTTAAACTTAGTTTTTAAAATGCTTTAAAACTTTGTCTCTTATTCTTTTAGTAGAATTTTTGGTTAGTATTTACTTTACCAAATGAATTTTAAGTAACATTTTTGATTGACTTCCCACCAAAGTCCATAGATATTTATTGTATATTATTCATTGATTTTGTGGAAAACTGGAATTTTTGAAATAGTTGAGTATTACTCTTCAACAAGACAATATCTTTTCATTTAATCACATTTTCCTTTTTTTCTACTTTGTTGTTTACTATTTATTTATTTGTCTGTTTGTATGTTTATTTATTTATTTTCAGATTTGGTGTAGAAAACAAAGTGGCCGTGGATATTTTGATGTAAGACATTTATGTAAAAACTTTATATCTAATTTAATAACCAATTCACTACTGAATGTCATAAACCTATAGTTGTGACAGTTAAACTATCCATTGCTTGGTCCTGGTGATGAAGTTTATAATCCTAGATACTTCAAGCAGCTGATGCAGGAGGATCAAACATTCAAGGTCAGTCTGAGCTACAGAATGAGTTCAAGACCATCCTCTGCAACTTAGTGAAGACATTGTCTTTCAAAGCAAACGCTGGATGGAATTGGGGTCAAGGTTATAGCATTTGCTCAACATACACAAAACCAAAACTGTTAATATAATGAACAAACAAACAAACAAACAAACAAAAACATCCTTGAATCAATACACATGCTTGAATGAACAAAGTTGCTCTGTGTGTATTAAAGCTACACATTCTCTCTTTAGTGTTCCCAGTCTACCCAAAGGCAACCTACACACAATCACATGCCTTACGCATCAATAGTCATCTTTATACAGGTAGAGGGAGATTCACAGTTCAAGGTATGCATTCAGATGTATTCATGTTTACATTTAAGATGGAATTCCAACCATACCATAAAATTTAGGTACCTCAAATAAGACATAAAAGCAATCTGCTTTCTATGTTATAGAAATGTAGAGTAAATTAGTTATAAAGTTTAGTGATGTATTTCAGGTAAACAAAGCTCTTGTCATTCTTAAATCGATCATCTAAGCACCTGACATTCACCCTGCCTTCTGTCCTGTTCTTTTTCACAGGAGCACACTGCCTAGCTGAACAACCATTGGGTTCTGGGCGTTGTGCAGAATCCTACATGTCACTCAGACAGGAAAATATGCCTTTAGTACTTAGTGCCTGTTTACTTAAAATATACTTATGAATCCAATGATGACTGAACTGAGTTTTAATTGACCATAAAGGGAGACCAGAGAAAAGAAAATTTCAGTGGACTGGAAATGATGAAGATGGCTTTATAATTTCCGTAGGTTTTATAAAAAGGCTTTTAGACTTCTAAGACATGGAAGCTACATGGCACTGAAGAAATAGAGCCCTCTGATGCAAGAGAACAAATAACCAGATATCAATGAGGAATGTTCAAAACAGTTGAAGGTATGACAGAGGGTGCATGTTGGTAGAGCTGCCACCCACTCTTCTTCCTCTCCCAGGACTCTAGTCACACCCTGTCTCTACTTCTAGGAAACAGGTGCTTCAGTGTTGCCTCTGTTTGAATCCAAGATGTAATGTTGTGCTGGGGACAACTCCAAGAACATCACCACTGCTTTGAGGATTTCAAGCCATTCCATTCTTTTCAGAAACCTAAGTGAAGGTGTGGAGGCTGCCTAGGGGGCTGTAGTTTTTGTTTTTTAGTGAGCTGGTTCTAAAACTCAGGCTTTCAGCTTCACCATTCAAACCAAATAATTTTATGCTACGTAAGAAAGCTATGATTTCATCTGGAGTGTTCCTCTGGGCGCATTTTATTCTAACAGAGTCATTTATAAACATTACACAATGACAGTGAAGTCTTCTCTAGGCTGGGTTTTTATATACAAACACACATGTATTGCTAGACAGTGCCTAAACACACAAGCAAACGCACACAAACGCATACTTCTTTATTACCTCAGAATAAAAATGCAAATGAATTTATTAGCCTAAGAGTGGCACCAAATGGAGATTTATGCACATACATTTAAAACACAGAACCCTTGAAAATAAAGCAGTTGCAGCCTATCAATTTTCCTCTTTGACAGTTTTTTAAATTCCCCTAAAAATATGAAACAGCATGAATACCATCAATATATCACAACAGCCGCATTAGGTTTTGTGATATACATCATAATATAAAGAGCGCTATTAGAGCACAACCTGGGAGCCATTAAATCATTCTAAATCACTGTTACATTCCATTAGTGTCAATGGCGAAACCACATAATAGGCTTTATTACAAACTTCACCTTGGTAGGCCATTGTCTCTAATAACCACTTCTCTATGATGTGGTATCATACCCAGAAATCCAGGGAGATAATAAAGGTTCCCTTATTTCTTTTTTATTGGATGGGTAAAGTTAAATTTAGCTGTAAGTAAAAAAAAAAAAAAAATACCGAAGCTTTGTTCACTAACTGTGAGTTGGGGCTTTTGGGGAGAAAAAAAAAGGGGTCGGGGGTCGGGGGGAGAAAAAGGAAAAGGAAAAAAAAATTAGGCAGACTTGGGAAGAACAGTTTGAAATAAATTTAAAACCTAGTGATGCTGGGGCCAGGGTAGGCTGGGCAGTGGCAGCAATTACAATGTCATTTTTGAGATGTGGTTTAGTCCATTTGCTCTCTTCTTTACACTTTGGTTCGGAGCAGAGTATTGATTACAGACACACTGTAAGTCTCCAACCTGCCCTTTCTCCCTTTCTCCCCCGGCTTCCGCTGTACCCTTTTAAAAAGTCATCTGGGCACTTTGTTGAGGTGAGGCTGGTAAGGACTTCAGTTCCAACAGAGATCAATTTTCACACAGATGAGGGAGAACTGTAGCCTAGGGTTCGGCACCCTTCTTTCCAAATACAGCCAGGCATTCTCATCTTTGGTGAATTATCCAGTAGCAACCTCTTCATCTGTTTGCTAGCTACACCGCATATAAATACTCCCTACGAATATTTCTACTATGTACTATAGAAACAGTAGAAACATTACAAAAGATATGTGAAAAACTGAGCGCTGCTGTAGAGATGAATAATCTCAAATGACAGAAGTAATTTAGGGTTTAACAGGCTACCCAATCCAAAATCAAAAGCACTGTATTCTTGCTGTACTACTTATGAGTGGTGATAAAATATCCTTAAATTGTGGATTATGACTAAGAGGTTGTTTTAGCTATGTGTTGATCTGCCCTTGGAAGGTGATCTGTGTGTAAGATCAATTCAGGGTCTGGCTGAAGATCTGCCTTGTGATTGTATTTTGATTTGACTCCAGACTACTTCACACTTTGAATAGAGCACTGTGAAGTAGAGAGATTATCAAGCTACCAAGATAATATTGAGGAATGTTCAAGGCAATTGAGAGTATTACGGGATGTGGATGTTGTTAGAACTGCTCCCTTCTGCCACTTCCTCTCCAAGGATTCTAGTCACTCTCTGACTCCCCTTCTAGGAAACAGGGGCCTCGATGTTGCAAGACTGTCCACTTTTTGAGCTATTAACTGTATTCCTTAGAGACAGGATTCCTGTCTTAGAAAGAGGGAGGAATGAGGCAAGAGGAAGAAGCAATGTGCATTGTGGGTAACGGGAAGCATACATCACGATCCAGATATTTCAGGTGGATAAACGAACAAAACAGTTGGAAACTATAACGTTGAGTTGGGGCTGTAAGAATATTATTATCTTATGAGATAAAGAAATAATAAAATGAGAAATTAAAGATGAAGATAAAATACAGAAATCTCTTGTAACTGAAGCTGTATACAGTGGCCTTCCACAGTGAAACTTTCTTTTTCTTTCTTTCTTTTTTATTTTTAATTTCAAAGTTGATAGTGAAATGGGGGCAGATGTCTTAGCAGGTAAAGGCACTTGCTACCAAGCCTGGTGACTTGAGTCTGATCTCTGGGACCCACACAGTGGGAGGAAATAAATCACACTCCTAGTCACACTCATGGGTGTGAACACACAATGAGCAAGCAAGTAAATATGTGAGAACTGCACCACAGTTATGGAATGGCATGGAAGGCATCTCTGCCTCAGTTTCCTTCAACTTCTTTCCGTCATGGTCCCTTTATCTCCATCCTCTTCTCTGACCTATTTTCTATGACCTTCACCTTTCCTTCCTCCCTTTCTTTTTCTCCACCCCTCTCTTCTTTTTAGCCCTCTGTTCTGTATTCTTCCTTCATTAATTAGAAGCCTTTTACAGCATTGGCTGATGCATACTCTGTAAACACCACCGCAGCAAAGTGTTAGTGGAAGGGGATTTATAAATGAATCCCGATGCTTCAAGCTTTTTGGTGGTATTTGAAGAGAAAGCATGCATGAGTTTGATTTGCAGCTAGAGGCACACCCTGATCTTCTTTTCTCCTTTCAGGGTATACTCTATTTCTTTTGTTGTTGTTGTTGTTGTTTGTTGTTGTTGTTTGTTGTTGTTTGTTGTTGTTGTATGCCTTGTTATCAATGCCATTGATGTTCCTAGGGTAGTGTGAGGATTCCTGCTGGAAAACTCCTTACTCTACTTCAGCCCGATTTTCTTTCCTCTCTCTGTCTCTCTGTCTCTCTCTGTTTTTCTCTGTCAATCTATCATCCCTCCCTCCCTCTCTCTCTCTCTCTCTCTCTCTCTCTCTCTCTCTCTCTCTCTCTCTCTCTCTCTCTCTCTTCCTTTTCTCTTTTTACTCTTAGAGAAAAATTATGATTGAGGTCATCCTAAATAGATGGAAAAATACACACTCCGAAATTACACCATTTAAAAATAATAGTTGCTCATCAGTTTTGGCTTTAATCTTCTTCTAGGGTAAAATTTGATACTTGTCAAATACTTTTGTCTTAGAGTTGAAACTCAGTGCTCCAATAACAAACTGAATAATTTAAAAGAGTATGTCTGCATATCAATGTTCTGGTTTTAATTTCTTCCAGTTTTTTTCTTAATGTGGACTCATATGATATCTCTTTATCCGTGTGTGTGTGTGTGTGTGTGTGTGTGTGTGTGTGTGTGTGTGATGTGTGTTCATACGCATGTGAATGTGGAAACCAGAAAACATTATGTTTTTCTCTATTGCTTTCTTACTGAATCTTCAAATTGCAGGTTTTTGGCTATGGTGGGTTCAGCTCCTAAGATGTACCTGTCTTCCCTCACATGACACATGCTAGATTGACAGATAAATGTGGCTATGTCCAAATTTTGGAGGATTTGAGCTCTGATCCTCATGCTTGCATAACAGTTCTCAAAGCCTCAAAGCCTGTTTTTTTGTTTTTTTGTATTTTTTGTCTCTTAAGCATAGACTTTAAACCTTAAAAGGATGATCATGCTAGGTTTATTAACATTTACTACAATATTATTTTTCTGGACAAAGAGAAAATAAAGCAACAAAACACCTAAAAAAAAAAGCATAGATCATTTTTTCTGAGTTTTATTAGCCTTTGAATTAAGATTTTTCCCAGAGACTCCGAGTATATCCAAGGACATGTACTTTAGGGTGGTTTATAGAACAGTCTCACCTGTGAATTCTCTCTCCTCCTTCTCTGCCTCTTCTGAACCATGAGTTTGTCTAGATGAGCTGACCTATGGGCCCCAGGATTCTCATTTTTCACCCTGTGATTATGGCTGTGTACTACCATGCATGGCCTTGCAACTACAGACTGGAGGGCTGAAATTGGTCCCTGTCACACTTGTGCATCAAGCACCCTTGTCATCTCCTTAACCCAACTCTGCCACCTTTAACATTACTTCATGAAATTGGGGGAAAAGTTCAGCTTCTGGCTGACAACAAGTTTAGACTGACAAGAGCAAAACGAGCACTAACTTTTGAATATGTTTTTCAACACTTCATGCATCTGCTCCACTTTAGGAAATAAAGCTCACTGGAGAATATGGGTTATTGTGTGATATGATCGTGAACCGTGCATGAGAAATAAGAAGAAAAATGACGTTGTGCTGTTTTATACTTCACAGGTTCTTTTTAAACATGTTTTAATGGGACTAGACATTGGAGTTAACCTTGAAACCTCTTGAGAGGTTTTTGTTTGCTTGTGACAGTGTTATGTATTAAAGCCAGAGCCCTGTCTCTGGGTGACTACTCTGCCACTAAGCCTACTATTATACCTCTAGCATTCTTGGAAACATCTTTTTGTAAAGTTTTTTTTATTGAATATTTTCTTTATTTACATTTCAAATGTTATCCCCTTTTCTGGTTTCCCCTCCAAAAACTGCCTTATCCTATCTCCTGTCCCCCTGCTCACCAACCCACCCACTCCCACTTCCTGGCCCTGGGAGCTCTTATAAGCAAGGTATAGACTTTAAAAGCAAGCCAACTTGTCCCTAACCAGATGAAATACAACACTGTGGAGCCTCATCTCAACAGATACATCTACCATAAAACTACACCTAAGGCTCTGTGATCAGTGTGGAAGTGGGGTAGAAGATTGTAAGACCCAGAAGAACAGGGGTGTGCTGTGAGATTATTTCTCCTAGGAATGTCAGAAGCTATGCCCATAGAATCTCTCCAATATCATTGCCTGAACATGAGTTGAACAAAGCTCACACCAATGGATATGTTAGCTGAAACGAGGGAGTGTACGAAGCTTAGGAGATCTCAGCCCTAGTAGACAAAGAAATCTAGCAACTAAGAAATTCTGTGTGTAGGAGAAGTAGTCTACCAAGTAAAAGCATACCAATTATATCTAATATAAAATAGTCATCCTTGAAAATGTTTACATACAAATAGCATTATACAGACTGAGCAGGTTATATTTATGTATTTAGAAGCATATTAACACACACACCATATATGTTTATACAGATAATATGTATATACTATCAATTATGGAAGAAAGAGTAAGTTATTTTGAAAGAGCAAAGACAGGTATATGAATGGTTTGAAGGTAGAAATGTGAAGGGAAAAAGTAATTATACTACAATCTCAATAAGTTAAAAGAATCAATATTTTAAAAACTGACTTTACAAGTAGTGTATTGAATAACCAAATATAATGCTTGTAGAAACAGCTTTGGGGAACACAGCTTTTATATTAATTTGTTTCTTTAATTGTTTTATAAAATAATACCCTTATCTTTCTCTCATGCAAATCAAATGTAGGATTAGTTTATTTAAATACCAGAAAAAGTCCAAACATGAATTTTCTTTATTGGCATGATTTGTTCACTGGAGTATTCTTGCAAACCTTGACACATGGCTGTGGAAGGTATTTACACACATGGACGATTTTCTGAAATTATGACTCCTTTGTAGAAAACAGCTACAGCATTTTATTTAGTTCATTCCTGACAATATGTTAGAAATCTGCCTGCTTAACCACAAATCTCTTCCATCCTATCGTCATGAGCCACTCCCAGCTCAGAGAGTAGAGAAGTGTGCAGTTACTTGTACTGATTACTAGTTAAGAATTCCTTTTAGAGTTACAGAGACAAAGTTTGGAGCTGAGATGAAAGGATGGACCATGTAGAGACTGCCATATCCAGAGATCCACCCCATAATCAGCATCCAAACGCTGACACCATTGCATACACTAGCAAGATTTTATTGAAAGGACCCAGATGTAGCTGTCTCTTGTGAGACTATGCCAGGGCCTAGCAAACACAGAAGTGGATGATCACAGTCAGCTAATGGATGGATCACAGGGCTCCCAATGGAGGAGCTAGAGAAAGTACCCAAGGAGCTAAAGGGATCTGCAACCCTATAGGTGGAACAACATTATGAACTAACCAGTACCCCGGAGCTCTTGGCTCTAGCTGCATATGTATCAAAAGATGGCCTAGTCGGCCATCACTGGAGAGGCCCATTGGACACGCAAACTTTATATGCCCCAGTACAGGGGAACGCCAGGGCCAAAAAGGGGGAGTGGGTGGGTAGGGGAGTGGGGGTGGGTGGGTATGGGGGACTTTTGGTATAGCAATGGAAATGTAAATGAGCTAAATACCTAATAAAAAATGGAAAAAAAAGAATTCCTTTTAAAGTTGGAATTGTACAAATGCTAAGATTATTGTAAACCTATGGACATGAATGATACACATGATATAAAATTCTGCAAATTGCAAAACAAGTCTGTAGATATGTCCCAGAGTAACGAGTAATCCATCTCCTCCCCATTCTTCACTTCATTCTTCACAATGAAGCTTTTTCAATTTTTTGTTTTTAAGTTATTTAAAAATATATAAGAAATGATGGGCTTATTTTTAAAATAAAGAAATAAAAAGGCAAACAAAAACCATGGGTACATGACATGTTTTTGATTTCCAAGAAACAAAACCAAAAACAAAAAAACCCAGTCTTTTACTTTTAAATTTATTTTTTTTGTACTGAGGGGTAGGAGGCTAGACATGGGTCATGGCACACACAAAGAGGTCAGAGGACAACTTTTGGGAGTTGCTCCTCTCTTTCATGTAGGTTCCAGGTGAGGAGGGGGTTAAACTGACATTGTCAGGATTAGATACAAACTCCTTTATTTGTCCTCCCATCTTACTGGCTTGGGCACTTTTTTCTCTTCTTCCTTCTCCTGCTCCTCCTCTTCTTCTCTTTCTCCTTCCTCTTGTAATTACTATTTTATATACCTTGCTAAAATTGCCTTAAATGATACCCATACTATTTTCTAAACTGTTGAATCTATTCAATTGCGAGCTCAAGTTGAACACAGAATAATGTTTTTCCCACCCATTAGTTTATTGACTCCACCAAACTTAAGGGTCTACAATAAATGCTTCTCCGGCCTAGAAGAGAAGAACTTGAAAAAACTAAGTGTTCTTTCTCAAAATTTTAATATTTAATAAGAGAGGTTTTCAGGTCTGGAAATCCAACTACAACTGAAGGTGTAAGAGCTGTATCCACAGGGCTGGTTTGCTGGACCTAGGGACCAGCATGCACTGTCAGAAGAAGTGAGTGCAACTTTTCTCAGAGGAAGAAATACTGCCATGGAACACCAAATGAGAAGCCAGTAACGATGGGTGAGACAAACAGAACAGCCCCTTAATAGAAGCACCCCAAGGAACAGAGACTGACAAAGAATTTACCCTGCTTTTACAATTTCCTACTGTGTACATCAAGTATATAAGAGACTGAGAGTTTTGAACTGGACAAAGGAAAGGTTTATAATTGCACATTCTTCACTCATTGTTTTCCTATGTAATCTATCATTGTGAAGGTTAAAAGATATAAAATAGAGTGAATGGTGACTCATGATATTTAAGTAACTTATACTGTAACACATCAGTGAGATAAGACAGAGTTTAGTCTAGAGCTCATCTTTGTTCAACTTCATATGGTCCTTCCTTCCTTCCTTCCCTCCCTCCCTCCCTCCCTCCCTCCCTCTTCCCTCCCTCCCTCATCCCCTTTCTCCCTCCCTCCCTCTCTCTCTTTTTTTGTTTTATAGCAGTTTTGCTCTTTCACATTTTCATACTTGTTTTTTATTCCTCCCCTTTTCTCCACAGCCCTTTTCCATCTCCTCGTCTCTCGAACTGCCACCCCCACAGTATCTTTCCTGTATTTACTCATTTCAGCTTTGTGTGTGTGTGTGTGTGTGTGTGTGTGTGTGTGTGTGTGTGTGTGTGTCCCACAGTTTGACTGGAGCATTCTGAGTGATTCTGAGCGTGGAACTGATTATCAAATCCTGTAGGGATCATCAGTGCATGTATCAACCTGCTGGCATGGTTTCCTAACTTTTAGAAGTGGCCTGTCACCAATAATTAGCACTATGTGGTAGGGCCCCATAAGTTTATTCTATTTCCATAGATAACTGTTGGGGTGTGTGTGTGTGCAACCTCTATGGAAACTATACCAGTACATACAGCTGTTGAGGATCCATGCCCTGCTTAGAAGATGGCATTGCAAAAATATTATTTTCTCTGGGATAGTCTACTCTTAAGACAAATTCAGAAGTTCAGTCTTGATCTCTTTATTTCTCTGATTTGATATAGTGGTAATCAGATGGATTAAGTGTTTGCAAAAGGCAGAGTGCTTATAGAATGTCTCTTTGCTCATGAATATCACTAAAATAATATATAACCAAAGAAGAATTAGTGATGTGAAACAAGAAGATAGCCAATGGTTATTTAACTAATTCATAAACAGGAAATACTCCCAAGTTATTTCTGACAGGTGATATGTAGAAAAAGCTATAATCATATAAATTTGAAATGTTATACTTATTTAAAATGTATGAAATTTTGTTGAATGAAGAACTTTTGAAGTTTTACAAATTATCTGATGCTTTTACTTGTACAATTCTCATTGAGTCTGTTACTTTAAATAATTTTTATAACTATAAAGTTCATCAGACAAAAACCATAGGTATTTTAATGGATTCCTTTTAAACATAATTTAAATAAAACTTCTAGCAGTCATCACATTAGTTATATAGTTTGCAACTTATTTTGGGGTTAAAGTTCAATAGATTAAAACCTGTAGAATTTACCCACGCATCATGTGGGAGTGAGGCAGCCCTCACAGTGCCTGCCCAGGTCAAGCCAGAATGGGGCATAGCACTGATATCAGGAAGTAGACATGGTCTCTTAACTTCTAACCAAGAAGCTATGTGCTAGTAACATCTGCTTGCACAGAAAACAACCGCTTCTCTCCAAACTCGCTGACCATGTCAAGCACTCTTCAGTGCAGGCCTGTGCTCAAGGGTAGTTGCCCAGAAAAGAACAACTCAAGAGCATTGTTGTAGACTTTAGTCTCACATTGGTTTTTGGGGGAGGGGGTGGGGGATGTTTGTCTTATTGGTCTTTTGCTTGCATATTTTGGTTTCTATATTTATAGGTTTATAGATTTTTACAGGTTTATTGGTTTGTGTGTGTGTTTTTCTTCTTTTTTGTTTGTTTTAATTTTGTTAGTTTCTGTGAGAGAGGCACAATCAGATATACATAGATAGATAGATAGATAGATAGACAGACAGACAGATAGAAACAGACAGACAGACACAGAGAACAGAGTATTACCATCACCATTTACTCAGCATGGGTGAGTGGAGAGAAAGGAGAGGACATAGGAGAAACCATGGGTTGGGGAATAATCAGAATATATGACTTGACTTTTTTTCAATAAATAGAATAAAAATTATAGAATATTTGTGGGTATATTTAAAGCACTTTTTCTCTTCAAAATATACAGATTTAATATTTTGTGCATTATACAATTATACACAGTCAAATTTTTAAATGATTTATTGAATGTGTGTCCTATTATCTTTGAAGCATAATAAAGCCATACCTTTGATAGGTTATGTTATATTATCTTAATTAACAATTTAATTCCAGAAAGTTTCATTCATTTTTTATTCTATAAATCTAAGGAATATTTAAAAAATATGTGACCAATTACAAACACTGTGTTTAAAAACTTAATTTACTCTGGAAATCAGTCTGGTGGTTCCTCAGAAAATTGAACATAGTACTGCTGGAAGATCCAGCAATTCCTCTCCTGGGCATATACCTAGAAGATGTTCCAACTTGTAATAAGCACACATGCTCCACTATGTTCATAGCAGCCTTATTTATAATAGCCAGAAGCTGGAAAGAACCCAGATGATCCTCAACAGAGGAATGGATACAGAAAATGTGGTACATTTACACAATGGAGTACTACTCAGCTATTAAAAACAAAGAATTTATGAAATCCTTAAGCAAATGGATGGATCTGGAGGATATCATTCTGAGTGAGGTAACCCAATCACAAAAGAACATAAATGATATGCACTCACTGATAAGTGGATATTAGCCCAGAAACTTATAATACCCAAGATACAATTTGCAAAACACATGAAACTCAAGAAGAAGGAAGGCCAAAGTGTGGATATTTCACTCGTTCTTAGAATGGGCAACAAAATACCCATGGAAGGAGCTACAGAGACAAAGTTCAGGGCTGAGATGAAAGAAAGGATCATCCAGAGACTGCCCCACCCAAGGATCCATCCCACAAACAACCACCAAACCCAGACACTATTACATATGCTAGCAAGATTTTGCTGACAGGACCCTGATATAGCTGTCTCTTGTGAGGCCATGCCAGTGCCTGGCAAATACAGAAGTGGATGCTCACAGTCATCTATTGGATGGAACACAGGGCCCCCAATGAAGGAGCTATAGAAAGTACCCAAGGAGCTAAATGGGTCTGCAACCCTATATGAGGAACAACAATATGAACTAACCAATACCCCTAGAGATGTGTCTCTAGTTGCATATGTGGCAGAAGATGGCCTAGTTGCCATCAACGGGAGGAGAGGCCCTTGGTCTTGTGAAGATTAAATGTCCCAGTACAAGGGAATGTCAGGGCCAGGAAGCAGGAGTGGGTGGGTTGGGGAGCAGGGTGGGGGTAAAGGGGACTTTCGGAGAGGAAACTAGGGAAGGGGATAGGATTTGAAATGTAAATGAAGAAAATATCTAATAAAAAATTAACATTTAAAACAATACAATGCTTTGCACAGAACTTGATGTTTTCAAAGAAAGTTCTATATAACAGAGAAGTAAGTTGTTCTATTTTTAATTTTAAAAAGTGTTATAAAAGAAGACTTGAGACATTGGCTCATCGGTCACTCTTTTATAAATCATTTATAAGTCACTGACTTGCTATGCAGCCACTCACTTTAAAGAACTGTTGGAAGTGAGCTGAGGTCTTTCCAAATATAATTCAACTAAACCACAAAAAAGCATCAGCAAACGATTCATACTCTCACAGCAATTCAAATGCAAGGAAGTATCCTCATAATCCTAGCCAGAGCTGTGAAAGGTACAGTCACATGACAAATGAGTATAGAAATAAATAAATAAATAAATAAATAAATAAATAAATAAATAAAGGACGGAGCAACCTGTTTCAGTTGCTGAAGTGACTCTTGGGAACTTGGATGATAAGAGACTTCTAGTTCATTGTTAGGGAACAGAAAATAAAATAAGGAAGCCCATAAGAAACTGTGCTAAACACTGGCAAGAATTCCAAAGCAAACAAACCTGGAATATAACATGAGGAACCCTTGTGGGCTGGGTCTATGGATGTGTGAGGAGAACATTTTTGGGAAAATGAAAGTTAAGCAAAGGTCAAAAAGTTCAGAAGGACCACTTGTGAAAAGACATTTATAGGAAATAATAAGTGTAGGTGGTGTCCTAAAGTGGGAACAAGGCACAGCGTACTGCAGAGAGTGGCAGGAGAGAGTGCCCATTTCTTTTTCTTTTCTTTTCTTTTCTTTTCTTTTCTTTTCTTTTCTTTTCTTTTCTTTTCGGGGGAGAGGCGGTGGTTTTTTTGAGACAGGGTTTCTCTATAGCTCTGGCTATCCTGGAACTCACTTTGTAGACCAGGCTGGCCTCGAACTCAGAAATCAGCCTGCCTCTGCCTCCCTTGCTGGGATTAAAGGCATGTGCCACCACGGCCCGGCTGAGAGTGCCCATTTCTTAGGAACTATATTTTAAGAGGCATGCAATTAAAGTAGCTGAAACGACCGTGGGTACATTTTATTTTCAAAAGATCCTTTTCGCTGCATGTGGAATACTCATCAGAAGGGAGTAGTTAATACAAAGAAACCTTTAGAGTCGTTTCACGGATCTAGGGAACAGCAAGAGAATGATTTTGAAAGTAGGATAGAAAGACTTGCTGAGAGATTACATGTGGGCGGAAAAGTCAAAGTTGAGTCTATTAGTGTTCCTTTCCAGATAGACACTGAAATGATGCTTAGTTTATCTGTAAACAAAGTATTTTCAGAAGCTTTCCAGCTTCTGACAGCCCGAAAGAACAAAAACTTCACTTGAAGTTGTAGGATATACAAATCTGTTCCCTTAAATTTTGTATAAATTCACTTCCTGTGCACTGAGAACTGGCTCAAAAGGTCCGTGTGAATCTTTGGAGGCGTTTCCAATGTGTAGTGTTCAATTGCAGAGCATTATGGGAGTTGTAGTTTCAAAGTTACTCATATGTAGAAAATATATAATTATTCTACAGCATTAAAAGGCTTGCAAAATTCCTTTCACTTCTCAAAAAGAAAAAAAAATCATTTGATCCAGGCAAGTCATTGGATGAAAGACTGCATACATATCAGGAGATGAGATCAATAACATTTTTAAATTTTAAGATATAACATTACAGCTAGCCTCCTTTCTTCCCCTTCCATAAAATACCCAGGCATAACAGTGAGAAATTGTGAAACTACTAGCAGATAAATGACCAGTACACTTTGAGTATCATTGTGAGTGCTAACAGTGATTTTCAGTAAATTTTCAGTATACACAACATACACCCTGAGAATCACCACACAGACTCTGCCCTGAGGCACGTGACAACATAGTTTCTACATGCACAGCTGTAGAAAAAATTATAAATATAAGATGATTATGTTTCAATTCTGAATTGTTAATTTATGTTTAGATAAGCAAAGAGAATTGTTTTTATTTTTTAAAAAAGCCAAAACCAAAGCAAAAACATCTTTGAATAAGAAAGTAAACAGGATAATGTCAATCAAAAGCTTTGGTGACCACTAAACAGGTGAAGGGTTTGTCACCAAGGAAGAGGTGGTGATGGGCTGACCTTGCCATTAGGGGAAAGATCAAGCTCTAGTGTTTTCTGATTTGGTAATTGTACGCTTAATCCTTTCCATAAATCATAGAATCTTTTGCCTCTGAATATATGTATCATGACGCTTTGGATTGCTTATTGGTTATTTCCCTTGACAACTTGAACCTGAACATTAAATACCACCGACAACAACTAACTGTCAAGAGCAAAAATGAAAACGACAAAAAAAAGGAAGAAAAAGAGAGAAAAAAGATTTGATGTATTTAGTTTTCATTATAGAAGCGCTTGTAGTTGAAAAAATATGTACCTGTCAAGATTTCAACATCTCGCTGGGGATGCAAGCAATACTGTTGTGATTTCAAAACCTGCGTGACAAATTCACGTTTCAGTAGTAAAGACAAATCAAGGGTTTTCCCACACCCCCTCTTTCTTAATTCTCTTTTTCCTTCCGGCTTTGACAGTCATACATAACAATTTGAGACCTAAGTGGCACTTTGATGCACTGCTCCATTATTAAGAGGCACAGTCATTATAGAACAGATAACGGCCTATACTCAAGGCACTTTGAATTAAATAGCATTGTGCTATAGGGAAACCAAGTGGCCAAAAGAATTCTGAAAATTTTTTTTAATAATTAAAAACTAGATTTCTGAACCTTAAAAGTATACAATTTAAAATAATCTTGGGTGGTAAATAGTAAACTAGGAAAAACAAAAATATTGTTAGCAATATTTTGAAGTTTACAGGAATCACTTAATCACATTAGCTAACATCCCAAATCAATAATCACTAATTTCATACAGAAGTGGATGCTCACAGTCAGCTATTGGATGGAACACAGGGCCCCCAATGGAGGAGCTAGAGAAAGTACCCATGGAACTGAAGAGGTCTGCAAGCCGATAGGTGGAACAACAATATGAACTAACCAGTAACCCCAGAGCTTGTGTCTCTAGCTGCATATGTAGCAGAAGATGGCCTAGTTAGCCATCATTGGGAAAAGAGGCCCCTTGGTCTTACAAACTTCATATGCCCCAGCACAGGGGAACACCAGGGCCAAGAAGTGGGAGTGGGTGGGTAGGGGAGCAGGGCGGGGGGAGGGTATAGGGGACTTTCGGGATAGCATTTGAAATGTAAATGAAGAAAATATCTAATAATTTTTTAAAAAAATAATTACTAATTTCAGATATGTGGCCTGATGGAAAGAAAGAAAGAAAGAAAGAAAGAAAGAAAGAAAGAAAGAAAGAAAGAAAGAGTAGGAGGGAGGGAGCCAACAGGAAGAGAAGGAGGAAGGAAGGAAGGAAGGAAGGAAGGAAGGAAGGAAGGAAGGAAGGAAGAAAAAAAGGAAAGAGAAGGACAGAAGTATACATTATAAATCCATAAAGCTTTTAAATGAAAAGAAAATGAATGTTTATCATACAACAGCACTTTTTATCATATTAATAGAAGAGTATTCCAAGAGTATTTCTTTAAACCTAAAATATAAGAGTTTTCACTAAAGTAATATTGACTTAAAGTACTTAAATTAATTCTTTTGTCAATATCTGTACAGCAAATCAATACCTCTAGAATTAAACAACAGCTTTTGCCAGAGGGCAGCTAATCTGGGTAATTTTTAGTTACAGCTCATTAATCAATCCATCACTACTGGGAAAACAGGAAAGCGAAGCAACAAGAATTCTATAATAATGTGAGGAAAGTGAAGTTTAATATCTCTATAGCCACTTATCGTGATCTAAGGAAGAAATCACTGAAAAGCTACACTGCTGTAAATCCTTACAGTGTTTCAGTGAGCAAAATCAAATAACAACGTTGGTAAAATATGCAAAATAAAAAAATAAAGTAGGGTTAGTACATTCTAGAACATGACCACACAGTATGAATTTTTTTATGATTATTCAAGGTAAAGAAATCAGTACCCAAACATGGCCTCTTTTATGATCATAGCAAAAGACAAGAATTGAACAGTCTAGAAATTTATAGAATTGGGATATTTTCATTTTCTCTTTTGACTGCTGATGGAATTGAACTGGGGAGCATGCAAGGATGTGGATTTTAAGTTCTATGTTCAATACTCCAGATTGTGTTCTTTTCTTCAATATTTTCAGCATTATATAGACAAAACTGACTTATTCTCTCATCTCTAATGTTTAGTTCCACAACATAAAACAAATCGAGACAACGCAGAAGAACAAGAAGGCGCCTTCTATGCCTTTCAGTGTGATGATCTAGTGTTGTAGCTCTGTGAGAAAAGTAAATATAATATTTCTGTTCTACTTAAGCTGAGGTTTTTTTTTGGGGGGGGGGGGGAAGAGAAATTTCATCAGTTTCTCACTTTACACTCTGAAGCGCCAAAGGAGTTTTTATAAGAGAGAGAGAAAAAAAGTAATTATGGGAAATAAAATAAAAATTTTCTTAGTTACAATTCCTGGCCCTTAGCTGATTGCAGTAAATTATAAATTATGCAGTCAATGTAGGCCAACAAAAGAAGACATCTTCAAATCTCAGTCAAAGGTAATTACTTAAGTCGGCTGAATGTTCCCTTTTCATAGAGTGTGATCTCTGTCTGACAGCTCCCACTGACAGATGACCTTCTCTGCAACATTCTTATCCCTCGGATCATGAGCAGTGTGCCTCTCTCCCTGAATATCTCTATATATTTGTGACACTAAGCTTTCAAATACAGCTATTGACAAATCAGAACATCAGTCTAAGCGCTGGTCTTCCCATCACTCACAATAAAGTAGCTATCACTTGCGGTACTGTAGAGCAAGCACATCTCTGAAAAATGAGTTCTCACCAAGTGCTAATTTGACACAGCTCGCTTGCCTTTCCATAATTGCTCTGTCATTGTCAGTTGGCAGTTCGGGCTCATTCCTGGAAGCTGTGCCGTACAATTGGATACAATTACTCCCATTTACCACCACTATTATGCCACTGATGTTGCCCAGTCCGCATATTGACATGCCTCATTAAACCTGGATGCGGGCCATTAATGAACATTGTTAGCATTTCTCTTAAACTTTTTTGCCTCTAATAAACAGTCAGTGTTCCATGAAGGAGCACTGCCATCCTTGTGATATGATATTTATTATCTTATGGGGGAAGGGGACTCTGCAAATGGAAAGTCTCCAGATGCTGAGAGAGACAGATACACATATAGATCAGTGGAGAATAGCAATGATCAGCAGGACCTTTCTCCATCAGGAGCAACCTACCATTAACCCAGTGACCTTTTCTATCCAAAAGAGACAAGTAGGATAAACACCAACATCTCGGAGTTGCTGTACTACAGAAGGCTTCCCAAGGTTGCACCACTGCCAACACCTCTCCCTACCCCTCTCCTACCCCCAGGTGGTGCTATGTGCCATGATGAAGATAATTTTGCCCTGGATCTTCAATCCATTATGTCCAGCCAACTTCAACGCACATTTTTATTCAGAGATAATTATGTGTTGATCAGAGAAGTCAGTGGCTGTCATCCATATAGCAGGCACACCTGCAGTGTGACATAGGTGGTAACGATGGCATGCTCTTGAGCTGTCATGACACGGACAGGGACTTTATTATGTATATGTCATCATTTCTCTTAAGAAAATTATACTTTCCCACACAATGGCAGTAATGAACCCTTGAAACACTCCTATAAACCCCATTTGCAGTTATATTCTTGACCTTCATTAAAATATGAGCTAAACATATAGAAACACCTATAAATATATGAGAGGCAGGTCTACAAGGTTTATAAATAACTTCATTGCTGTAGGAAGTATAAATTACCAAATAGGAAATATGTGACCTTTCAAGGAAACTTAAAATACCTTAAGCAAAGGGAAGTCTAGTTATTTATTTGAGTATGTATTTTTCTGCAATTACAATATGAAAATATTTATTCTGCTGAAGCTGTTTGTTGAAAGTTTTGTAGATCTTAAAATGGTTTTATTTCATTAATGACACGTTGTCAGCTATATTTTATAACGTAATTGACATAAAAACTAGAGTAAAAGCCTTGTTTAGATAGCAATGTTTTCTAATGCTTATTACATTAAACTTTTAACAAAATATTACCCAAACCAATTGGTGTACACTAATAAAGTTAAAATGTATAAGTTTTTAATCACAAAGATAACAAAAAATGGACAAAGTAATTTTCTTACTTTAGTTAGAAATTTGTTTGTAACACATAGAACAAATATATGTATTTTGAAAAGACAATATGATTGAGCCCAAGCTAAATTTTCATTTAAGTGATTATATCAAAAGCTATGAAATTATGGGCTCGAGATATTTCCAGATTTACTTTCGTTCAGTTTCAATTTTTGCCCTTGCCGACTACATAACTTGGAAAATAATAGTGTCAGCTTCTATGATCATGACCTACTAGGGTCCCTACTTTTAGTGTGAAAGAATGTCTGGCCAGGAGCACTGAATATGATTTCTAGGGAGATTTTCAGTCCTCTTAAAATAAAGAAAGTTTCTTTCCAGGAGCCAAGGACTGTAATGTATGATGATTTCTAGTGACAAAGAACCTAACCTCACTCCACCTCTGTGGTCTGTACAAAAATTATGGAAAAGTGCTTCCTAAGCAAGTTTGAAAAGCTTCCGATTAATTATCAATATTTCCTTTATTTAATGCAACCTTAGGATTTTGGAATCACTTCAACCCTCATTCGAGAGAATGTATCAAGGAGTCAAGGCATCAAGGAAGCCTCCCACAGTCACAGGGCTCTCAGTAAATCCCTAGTGGCCACAGCCATAACCAGAATTCTACACTGCCATTCAAAAATCAATATTCCTATTTTCAAAATTGTTAGGAGCGGGTGTGGCGGCAGTCCTAAAGGCGCCAGAGACTGCAGCTAAGTCATATGACTTGCACCTGACTTCCTCATATAAGACACAAACATCTTGAGTGCTGGGCAGGTGTACCAGGATACAGGTGAATCCAATTTGGTGGAGATTTGCCCCTGCTGCCCTGATTAGCTGAAGCTGCATGCCTGGTGAGGTGGCGTGGCCTGCTGTGCGTGGATGGGAACTGAAAGTATAAAAGAGTGAGAGGCCCAGGCTAGAGGGAGGATTATTATTCAAGAGAGGATTACTATTAGTGAGGAGATATAAACAAGGGAGATATAAAAACAAGGGAGATATAAAAACAAGGGAGATATAAAAACAAGGGAGATATAAAAACAGGGGAGATATAAACAAGGGAGATATAAACAAGGGAGATATATGGAGAAAGAAGAAACAGGACTGAATAAATGTGTGCAGAAGGATCCTGTAGCAGCGTCGTTCTTCCTGGCGAGTTGGGGGCGCGCTCGAGAGTTGGTGCCGAAACCCGGGACAAGAAACATCTTCAGGCAAGAGCGAAGACCCCCTGCTACAGGGAGGATTCAGAACTGCATCTCGGGGAAGGAGTGGTTAATAAAAGTTCCCGTAAAACAGACTGTTGAGAAGGATCCGGCGTGGATTCAGAACTCTTCAGCTGGGGAACGGTACTGATGAAGAGAAAGAAGAAAGATGAAGACTGAATAAACTGCTGTTAGAAGGACTGGTGGTCGCATCGTTCTTGCTGGTCGAGAGCAGACGCGACAATTGGTGGCCCGTACGGGGAACCGACTCCCCCACCGAGTTCAGAACTTTCAGCAGTCAGTGGTTGCCGGCAAGGTAAGTTCACGGTGAGTGAAATTTGCGACCCCAGGAGTTTGGGAAGGACCTCGGATAAAATAGAGGTGAGCATAAAGTTGCCAGGAAGTAGGCACAAAGTAACCCAGGAGTTTGGGAAGGACCTCCGATAAAATAGAGGCGAATATAACGTTGCCAGGAAGCAGGTACAAGGTAACTAAAGGTTCATGGCTTTGGGACAAGTTAAGGTTCCCGGTTTGGGGACAAGTTAAGGAACTATGATAACCTCAGTGTAGTGATCAATAGATCCTCACTGTGTAGTTATGCTTTTTTCTCCCATTGACCCTTTGTGGGTAGGTCTGATAGTTTTGGTCTTGTTTGTTCTGATATATGGACTCTGTTACTGTTTGAATGGAGAGGCAGTCAAGACAGGTCAGAAAATCCTTACAGAGCAACAAGAAAGTATGTCGGAAGAGGAGAAGGGCTTAAAAAGAAAAAGGAAAAGGAAAGGAGACACAGTGTTATCAGGTGGACAGAAAGGACAAAATAAAAGAGCCGAGGTGGAGGAGGAAGGCGAATTAGCTTTTGTGCCGCCTCCCTATGCCTCCTCAGCATCCACCTGTAGGTGGACCTTCTGTCCGGAGATTTGGAGAGGATCGACCAGATCCGGTGTTGATGTGGGGGAGAGGGTCTGTTTGTGTGTTTCCACAGGACCAGACGGAACCTCTTTGGGTGCCAGAGAGATTGGTGAGACGCTGCAAGAATGAGGCTCCTGATCCAGTTGCCCCTGTGGATGTGGTGGATGATCCCACAAGCACAAAGGATGGAGCCGAGATGAGAGATCCTTTCGGTGTTCCAGAAGCGCCAATACCAGCTCGACATGATGTTCAAATTTTTCCATGCCTTTTTGATCCCTGAATTCCCCTTAAAGAGATAGCCCCGCTGGCCATCTATTCCTTGCTTCAGGGAAGATGAGCGGGGATGAGAGCCCTGGGATGTATGCTTGTTATAGTGTGTGTGTTTTTTGTGTTTGGCACATGTGTTAGGTGCAGAGTGTGTGGCCCGCACTTTCGCCATGGTAGCGTAGGCTTTTGCTGCAGTGGAGGCGGGACAATCTCCTCAGATTCGGTTTGCCGCTCTAAAAGAAATTATGCTGCGTTATGCCGTGGGGTGCGAGGCTAAGCACTGCACAGAGGATAGCTTGCTGTTGGCATCCTGTGGAAGGCATGTCTGATTGCATGAAGGTTCAGTGTCCTAGTTCCCTTCCCCCAGGAAAAATGACACGGGAGCTGGCCAAGACCTCTCTGGGTGATGAGCCTAAGGGATGGTTTTGTGTAGGGCCCCTATGCTTGCACACTGGGGATCAGACCTCTACCTTCACCCATGAGGCTTGCTTGCAGCAATTAAGATCTGGCCATAAGTTAATTAACATCCTGGCCTTTTGATGCACCTGCCACAAGCAAAACACAATCTCCCCAGGTGTGGCTTGGCATGATAGAGAGGTAGTCAGTGATAAGACTCCCTGGGCATGTCACCAACCTAAGACAGGGATCAAACCAATGCTGTTTGTCTCCCAAGGACGGGTAAGGGACATGGCTGCTGGGGGCTATCTACAGACATTCTCTCTGCCAGAAAAGAAAAAAGGGGGAGATGTTAGGAGCGGGTGTGGCGGCAGTCCCAAAGGCGCCAGAGACTGCAGCTAAGTCATATGACTTGCACCTGACTTCCTCATATAAGACACAAACATCTTGAGTGCTGGGCAGGTGTACCAGGATACAGGTGAATCCAATTTGGTGGAGATTTGCCCCTGCTGCCCTGATTAGCTGAAGCTGCATGCCTGGTGAGGTGGCGTGGCCTGCTGTGCGTGGATGGGAACTGAAAGTATAAAAGAGTGAGAGGCCCAGGCTAGAGGGAGGATTATTATTCAAGAGAGGATTACTATTAGTGAGGAGATATAAACAAGGGAGATATAAAAACAAGGGAGATATAAAAACAAGGGAGATATAAAAACAAGGGAGATATAAAAACAGGGGAGATATAAACAAGGGAGATATAAACAAGGGAGATATATGGAGAAAGAAGAAACAGGACTGAATAAATGTGTGCAGAAGGATCCTGTAGCAGCGTCGTTCTTCCTGGCCTGTTGAGCGCGCAACACAAAATGAGAATCTGAATTGACCCATTTATTTCTGAAACTTACCATGGAAATGTGCTTGGCTTCGTAGAGCATGATGAATGTATAGGTCACTTCTGAGAAGAACTAAGCTAAGCATCCCATTTCCAGGATCTGTGGGTGTTTGGTCTTTTAACTTTTTACTCAGAAATGAAAGTTAAATACTTAAATTTATTCCCCACTCATGACCACAATATCTCTTTCCATTTCCTCAGTCCCCTGTAGCCCAGAAATATGTGAAAAAATATAAAAATAAGAATCCATACATTTTAAATGGCATGGCACTCTCTTTTTGTTGTTGTTGTTGTTGGGTTTTTTGTTGTTGTTTTTTGTTTTTTGGGTTTGTTGTTGTTGTTGTTTTTGTTTGCTTTTTTGTTTTTTTCGAGACAGTGTTTCTCTGTGTAGCCCTGGCTGTCCTGGAACTCACTTTGTAGACCAGGCTGGCCTCGAACTCAGAAATCAGCCTGCCTCTGCCTCCAGAGTCCTGGGATTAAAGACGTGTGTGACTACTCCCGGTACTCTTAACAGGTGGTCAAAACCCACACTGTCCAGTTCTGTTCAAGAACGTATGTTTTCCTTTCCCTCCAGTATGTATTTGCTTGGTTTCAATCAATCAATCAATCAATCAATCAATCAATCAATCAATCAGACAGCAGCAGCGGTCGCCATCTTGGTCCGGGACCCGCCGAACTTAGGAAATTAGTCTGAACAGGTGAGAGGGTGTGCCAGAGAACCTGACAGCCTCTGGAACAGGCAGAAGCACAGAGGGGCTGAGGCAGCACCCTGTGTGGGCCGGGGACAGCCGGCCACCTTCCGGACCGGAGGACAGGTGCCCGCCCGGCTGGGGAGGCGACCTAAGCCACAGCAGCAGCGGTCGCCATCTTGGTCCGGGACCCGCCGAACTTAGGAAATTAGTCTGAACAGGTGAGAGGGTGCGCCAGAGAACCTGACAGCTTCTGGAACAGGCGGAAGCACAGAGGCGCTGAGGCAGCACCCTTTGTGGGCCGGGGACAGCCAGCCACCGTCCGGACCAGAGGACAGGTGCCTGCCCGGCTGGGGAGGCGGCCTAAGCCACAGCAGCAGCGGTCGCCATCTTGGTCCCGGGACTCCAAGGAACTTAGGAATTTAGTCTGCTTAGGTGAGAGTCTGTACCACCTGGGAACTGCCAAAGCAACACAGTGTCTGAGAAAGGTCCTGTTTTGGGCCTTCTTCTTCGGCCAGGAGGAGGTCCAAATACAAGATATCTGCGCACCTTCCCTGTAAGAGAGCTTGCCAGCAGAGAGTGCTCTGAGCACTGAAACTCAGAGGAGAGAATCTGTCTCCCAGGTCTGCTGATAGACGGTAACAGAATCACCAGAAGAACAATCTCTAAACAGAGTCAACTATAACTACTAACTCCAGAGATTACCAGATGGCGAAAGGTAAACGGAGGAATCTTACTAACAGGAACCAAGACCACTCACCATCACCAGAACCCAGCACACCCACTTCGCCCAGTCCAGGGAACCCCAACACACCTGAGAACCTAGACCTAGATTTAAAAGCATATCTCATGATGATGGTAGAGGACATCAAGAAGGACTTTAATAAATCACTTAAAGAAATACAGGAGAACACTGCTAAAGAGTTACAAGTCCTTAAAGAAAAACAGGAAAACACAATCAAACAGGTAGAAGTCCTTACAGAAAAAGAGGAAAAAACATACAAACAGGTGATGGAAATGAACAAAACCATACTAGACCTAAAAAGGGAAGTAGACACAATAAAGAAAACTCAAAGCGAGGCAACACTAGAGATAGAAACCCTAGGAAAGAAATCTGGAACCATAGATTTGAGCGTCAGCAACAGAATACAAGAGATGGAAGAGAGAATCTCAGGTGCAGAAGATTCCATAGAGAACATCGGCACAACAATCAAAGAAAATGGAAAATGCAAAAAGATCCTAACTCAAAATATCCAGGAAATCCAGGACACAATAAGAAGACCAAACGTACGGATAATAGGAGTGGATGAGAATGAAGATTTTCAACTCAAAGGTCCAGCAAACATCTTCAACAAAATTATTGAAGAAAACTTCCCAAATCTAAAGAATGAGATGCATATGAACATACAAGAAGCCTACAGAACTCCAAATAGACTGGACCAGAAAAGAAATTCCTCCCGACACATAATAATCAGAACATCAAATGCACTAAATAAAGATAGAATACTAAAAGCAGTAAGGGAAAAAGGTCAAGTAACATATAAAGGCAAGCCTATCAGAATTACACCAGATTTTTCACCAGAGACTATGAAAGCCAGAAGAGCCTGGACAGATGTTATACAGACACTAAGAGAACACAAACTGCAGCCCAGGCTACTATACCCAGCCAAACTCTCAATTATAGAGGGAGAAACCAAAGTATTCCACGACAAAACCAAATTCACGCATTATCTCTCCACGAATCCAGCCCTTCAAAGGATAATAACAGAAAAAAACCAATACAAGAACGGGAACAACGCCCTAGAAAAAACAAGAAGGTAATCCCTCAACAAACCTAAAAGAAGACAGCCACAAGAACAGAATGCCACCTTTAACAACTAAAATAACAGGAAGCAACAATTACTTTTCCTTAATATCTCTTAACATCAATGGTCTCAACTCGCCAATAAAAAGACATAGACTAACAAACTGGCTACACAAACAAGACCCAACATTTTGCTGCTTACAGGAAACTCATCTCAGAGAAAAAGATAGACACTACCTCAGAATGAAAGGCTGGAAAACAATTTTCCAAGCAAATGGTATGAAGAAACAAGCAGGAGTAGCCATCCTAATATCTGATAAGATTGACTTCCAACCCAAAGTCATCAAAAAAGACAAGGAGGGACACTTCATTCTCATCAAAGGTAAAATCCTCCAAGAGGAACTCTCAATTCTGAATATCTATGCTCCAAATACAAGAGCAGCCACACTCACTAAAGAAACTTTAGTAAAGCTCAAAGCACACATTGCGCCTCACACAATAATAGTGGGAGACTTCAACACACCACTTTCACCAATGGACAGATCATGGAAACAGAAACTAAACAGGGACACACTGAAACTAACAGAAGTGATGAAACAAATGGATCTGACAGATATCTACAGAACATTTTATCCTAAAACAAAAGGATATACCTTCTTCTCAGCACCTCATGGTACCTTCTCCAAAATTGACCACATAATAGGTCACAAATCAGGCCTCAACAGTTTCAAAAATATTGAAATTGTCCCATGTATCCTATCAGATCACCATGCACTAAGGCTGATCTTCAATAACAAAATAAATAACAGAAAGCCAACATTCACATGGAAACTGAACAACACTCTTCTCAATGATACCTTGGTCAAGGAAGGAATAAAGAAAGAAATTAAAGACTTTTTAGAGTTTAATGAAAATGAAGCCACAACGTACCCAAACCTTTGGGACACAATGAAAGCATTTCTAAGTGGGAAACTCATAGCTATGAGTGCCTTCAAGAAAAAACGGGAGAGAGCACATACTAGCAGCTTGACAACACATCTAAAAGCTCTAGAAAAAAAGGAAGCAAATTCACCCAAGAGGAGTAGACAGCAGGAAATAATCAAACTCAGGGGTGAAATCAACCAAGTGGAAACAAGAAGAACTATTCAAAGAATTAACCAAACGAGGAGTTGGTTCTTTGAGAAAATCAACAAGATAGATAAACCCTTAGCTAGACTCACTAAAGGGCACAGGGACAAAATCCTAATTAACAAAATCAGAAATGAAAAGGGAGACATAACAACAGATCCTGAAGAAATCCAAAACACCATCAGATCCTTCTACAAAAGGCTATACTCAACAAAACTGGAAAACCTGGACGAAATGGACAAATTTCTGGACAGATACCAGGTACCAAAGTTGAATCAGGATCAAGTTGACCTTCTAAACAGTCCCATATACCCTAAAGAAATAGAAGCAGTTATTAATAGTCTCCCAGCCAAAAAAAGCCCAGGACCAGACGGGTTTAGTGCAGAGTTCTATCAGACCTTCAAAGAAGATCTAACTCCAGTTCTGCACAAACTTTTTCACAAGATAGAAGTAGAAGGTACTCTACCCAACTCATTTTATGAAGCCACTATTACTCTGATACCTAAACCACAGAAAGATCCAACAAAGATAGAGAACTTCAGACCAATTTCTCTTATGAACATCGATGCAAAAATCCTTAATAAAATTCTCGCTAACCGAATCCAAGAACACATTAAAGCAATCATCCATCCTGACCAAGTAGGTTTTATTCCAGGGATGCAGGGATGGTTTAATATACGAAAATCCATCAATGTAATCCATTATATAAACAAACTCAAAGACAAAAACCACATGATCATCTCGTTAGATGCAGAAAAAGCATTTGACAAGATCCAACACCCATTCATGATAAAAGTTCTGGAAAGATCAGGAATTCAAGGCCAATACCTAAACATGATAAAAGCAATCTACAGCAAACCAGTAGCCAACATCAAAGTAAATGGAGAGAAGCTGGAAGCAATCCCACTAAAATCAGGGACTAGACAAGGCTGCCCACTTTCTCCCTACCTTTTCAACATAGTACTTGAAGTATTAGCCAGAGCAATTCGACAACAAAAGGAGATCAAGGGGATACAAATTGGAAAAGAGGAAGTCAAAATATCACTTTTTGCAGATGATATGATAGTATATATAAGTGACCCTAAAAATTCCAACAGAGAACTCCTAAACCTGATAAACAGCTTCGGTGAAGTAGCTCGATATAAAATTAACTCAAACAAGTCAATGGCCTTTCTCTACACAAAGAATAAACAGGCTGAGAAAGAAATTAGGGAAACAACACCCTTCTCAATAGCCACAAATAATATAAAATATCTCGGCGTGACTCTAACGAAGGAAGTGAAAGATCTGTATGATAAAAACTTCAAGTCCCTGAAGAAAGAAATTAAAGAAGATCTCAGAAGATGGAAAGATCTCCCATGCTCATGGATTGGCAGGACCAACATTGTAAAAATGGCTATCTTGCCAAAAGCAATCTACAGATTCAATGCAATCCCCATTAAAGTTCCAACTCAATTCTTCAACGAATTAGAAGGAGCAATTTGCAAATTCATCTGGAATAACAAAAAACCGAGGATAGCAAAAACTCTTCTCAAGGATAAAAGAACCTCTGGTGGAATCACCATGCCTGACCTAAAGCTTTACTACAGAGCAATTGTGATAAAAACTGCATGGTACTGGTATAGAGACAGACAAGTGGACCAATGGAATAGAATTGAAGACCCAGAAATGAACCCACACACCTATGGTCACTTGATCTTCGACAAGGGAGCCAAAACCATCCAGTGGAAGAAAGACAGCATTTTCAACAATTGGTGCTGGCACAACTGGTTGTTATCATGTAGAAGAATGCGAATCGATCCATACTTATCTCCTTGTACTAAGGTCAAATCTAAGTGGATCAAGGAACTTCACATAAAACCAGAGACACTGAAACTTATAGAGGAGAAAGTGGGGAAAAGCCTTGAAGATATGGGCACAGGGGAAAAATTCCTGAACAGAACAGCAATGGCTTGTGCTGTAAGATCGAGAATTGACAAATGGGACCTAATGAAACTCCAAAGTTTCTGCAAGGCAAAAGACACTGTCTATAAGACAAAAAGACCACCAACAGACTGGGAAAGGATCTTTACCTATCCTAAATCAGATAGGGGACTAATATCCAACATATATAAAGAACTCAAGAAGGTGGACCTCAGAAAATCAAATAACCCCCTTAAAAATGGGGCTCAGAACTGAACAAAGAATTCTCACCTGAGGAATACCGAATGGCAGAGAAGCACCTGAAAAAATGTTCAACATCCTTAATCATCAGGGAAATGCAAATCAAAACAACCCTGAGATTCCACCTCACACCAGTGAGAATGGCTAAGATCAAAAATTCAGGTGACAGCAGATGCTGGCGAGGATGTGGAGAAAGAGGAACACTCCTCCATTGTTGGTGGGATTGCAGGCTTGTACAACCACTCTGGAAATCAGTCTGGCGGTTCCTCAGAAAATTGGACATAGTACTACCGGAGGATCCAGCAATACCTCTCCTGGGCCTATATCCAGAAGAAGCCCCAACTGGTAAGAAGGACACATGCTCCACTATGTTCATAGCAGCCTTATTTATAATAGCCAGAAACTGGAAAGAACCCAGATGCCCCTCAACAGAGGAATGGATACAGAAAATGTGGTACATCTACACAATGGAGTACTACTCAGCTATTAAAAAGAATGAATTTATGAAATTCCTAGCCAAATGGATGGACCTGGAGAGCATCATCCTGAGTGAGGTAACACAATCACAAAGGAACTCACACAATATGTACTCACTGATAAGTGGATACTAGCCGAAAACCTAGGATACCCACGATATAAGATACAATTTCCTAAACACATGAAACTCAAGAAAAATGAAGACTGAAGTGTGGACACTATGCCCCTCCTTAGAAGTGGGAACAAAACACCCATGGAAGGAGTTACAGAAACAAAGTATGGAGCTGAGATGAAAGGATGGACCATGTAGAGACTGCCATATCCAGGGATCCACCCCATAATCAGCTTCCAAATGCTGACACCATTGCATACACTAGCAAGATTTTACTGAAAGGACCCAGATGTAGCTGTCTCTTGTGAGACTATGCCGGGGCCTAGCAAACACAGAAGTGGATGCTCACAGTCAGCTAATGGATGGATCACAGGGCCCCCAATGGAGGAGCTAGAGAAAGTACCCAAGGAGTAAAGGGATCTGCAACCCTATAGGTGGAACAACATTATGAACTAACCAGTACCCCTGAGCTCTTGACTCTAGCTGCATATGTATCAAAAGATGGCCTAGTCGGCCATCACTGGAAAGAGAGGCCCATTGGACACGCAGACTTTGTGTGCCCCGGTACAGGGGAACGCCAGGGCCAAAGGGGGGGAGTGGGTGGGTAGGGGAGTGGGGGTGGGTGGGTAAGGGGGACTTTTGGTATAGCATTGGAAATGTAAATGAGCTAAATACCTAATAAAAAATGAAAAAAAAAAAAGAAGGAGAATACCCAGGATCTAAGTATTGATAAACGTAATGTCTGATGAGAACTGCCTGTGTTATATAATATATAAGTTATATGTATATATGTCTGGTATCGAATACAAGACGTAGTTACTATGGTGTGATGTCCTCAGAACATAGAATAGCAATGGGTTTCCTTAATCCTCTTTTATAGAGCTATTAGTTGCATTCGTGAAGACTGGGGACTTGGGATGAAATAATCTTTCATTTTGTGAATTTTTGAAGGACAAGAACTGAGATCATGTGGACTTATGTGTATATGAAGACTAATCTTTTAACTAGCTCATGTTTGCCTAAATTCTTGTAATGTAGTGTTTGGAATACAATATGGACTCAATTTTTTAACAAAAAAAAAAAAAAAAAATCAATCAATCAGCATCCAGTCAGTCCGTCAATCATCAATCACCTACCTACTTACCAATTAGCTATCATACCTATATATGTCATCTACACATTTATGTGTGTATGTATGTATGTATGTATGTATGTATGTATGTATGTATGTATGTTGCTGTGGTTCAAATTCAGAGGCTCACACATGCTAATCAAGGGCTCTTTTAGCCCATTCTCACTCCTAGACTCTCTGTGACTTAGAAATTACCCACTGGTTAGTTAGTCACGATTGTCAGTAAAAATCAATTTATTTATACAATACTGTACCTCATAGGGTCTGTGTATCATAACTTTCTTTTTCTTCAGAATGTTCCCAGGATACAAGAACAGTGAGGCTGACAGACAGTTCAGGTGTGCCAGATCAGACACTGAAGCTTTCTTCAATGCCATTAGAGGGCAAACAAACAAGAAAAATCACACTCTCTTATTATCAATATCTCAAAAAAAAAAAATAGTGAATTTTCTCCCATGGTATCATCCAGAAGAAAAAATGTATGATTGTTTGCAACATTTCTGGAGAAAGTGGACCAAACTCTAGCTAAAGAAGAGGAAGAAGAAAAGGAGAAAAGAGGAGGATGAGGAAGAAGAGGAAGAGGAAGGGAGAAGGAGAAGGAGAAGGAGGAGAAGGAGAAGGAGAAGGAGAAGGAGGAGGAGGAGGAGAAGGAGAAGGAGAAGAAGGAGAAGGAGAAGGAGAAGGAGAAGGAGAAGGAGAAGGAGAAGGAGGAGGAGAAGGAGGAGAAGGAGAAGGAGAAGGAGGAGAAGGAGAAGAATAGAAGAAGCCACATCTGCAGCTGCAGCAGTAAGCCTGACAGTAATGGCAGAAACATTTAGCCTCAACACTTGGGAGGCAGAGGCAAGTAGATATATGTGAGTTCAAGGCGAGCCTTATCTGCAAAGTGAGTTCCAGGACAGCCAGGACTACACAGAGAAACCCTTGTTCAAAAAACTAAAACCAAACGAAACCCAAAAAGCAAAATAAAAATAAAAATAAAGCCCAAACAAACAAAACCTATTTTTTTATCTTGAAAAAATAAAAACAAAAACAAAAACAAAACTACAGTTTCAGAAATGACCAGTTTCATAAGTAACTCAAGGTTACCAGTTTTGTAAGTAACTATTCCCAATAACAAGCTAGCAGATAAAATATACTTGTGATCTTAGCTCTGGTTTATTTCATGGAACAAATAGATGTTCACAACACAGTAGATACTAAAGGGGCTAAATAGATGAGATAGAAAAGGAATTACGTTTTTATGATATAAACATAAATAAATAAATAAATAAATAAATAAACAAACATAGAATATACACATATATGTAGGTTGTGCATAAAGTTTGCTACTAGCTGAGGTTTCAGGCATTAGAAACACATCCCTGTAGTATTTTGAATAGATTTCAGCTCACAAATAAAAAATATGTGTTGGCTGTTTACTTTTTAAAGAAGACATGTCTAGAGCTGGAGATTGCTCAGTGGTTACAGCAACTGCCATGCAATAGTGAAAAACAGCATTCAGAACCCCAGAGCCCATGTAAATACTGGGCAGGCAGCCTGCCAATTGCTCAGGAAATGGAAAGAGGGGATCCGTGGAGCAAACTGCCTGGAGAGAGTGGCTGTATCACCAACCTCTGGGCTCAATTAGAGTTGCTTAAATGATACATAGATAATATATAGATCGATTGAGGAATACTCTTGAAGTCAACCTAAGGTCTCCATATACATGTGCACACATGTGTTCAGGAACTGTGACAGGTCTGTATCCACAGACATGTAAATAAATGGGTACATTTCATTTTTATATAGTTATTCTAGATCTGTTATTGGTCAAAAGATTGCACTTTCATATGCTGTCATTTACTCCCTTTTTTGTTGGTTCCAATGACAGATTAAATGTCAAATTGCATCTGCATTTTGGAACCTGCTTAACCATTCAAATTGCATTCAGACCAGTAACATTTGGTCTATGCTCTTTGATATATGTTCCTAAAAACAGGGTGAAACCTCCAGTATACCAAAGAGCATAGATCTAGAATAACTATATTCTAGCCTCAGCCAGATATGCTTTTCTACACTTTTAGATAACATTTTTTTTCCAAAGACATCTATTCTGCCCATAAAATACTACACAGGTGCCCAATGGAGTTCATCTCTCTTGCTGGTGATATTTGACCAAGGAAATAAACACAACAGCTAATATCATCCTTCCCTTTCATTATTTTATGAGTCAAGATATGACAAAATCACAGACTGGATCAACTTGCTTCCAATTGTCTTTCTTAAATAGTAACTTTTCCTTTATGTTTATGCTGTTACTTTGGAGGAAAGATTTTCTTCTTTCCTTCAATGTAATTTGTCTGTTTGTTTATGGTACTGAGTGCTCTACCACTAAGAAAATTCTCAAATAGAATGAAAGACATTTAAATGTTATATTCTTTCATACAAGAAGTATTTACTAAGCACCAAACACTGATTGAAATCAGATGAGTGCAATATGAAACAGATGGTACAAACTTCTGACTACAGGAGCTTACATTCCTGTGTTTAGACAATGAATAGACAAACATATTACCTTATTTGTGATGCAATGGTCGAATATTAAAATCAAACCTCAGAGGGTCCTTGGGAAGAATGGGAAGGCTTTTGAGATTAAGGAGGGCGGTCATCAGGTCACTGGGAAGGTGACACTGGAGATAAAAACGAATAACCTAAATACACTTAGGAAGCCAGTGTGCCACTAAGAAGGAATGGCCATGAAGAGCAAGGGGAAGAAACACAGGTCAGCTTGAGGGCCAGCTGGGGAACCAGTGCCATTAGGAACTAAATGAAATGAAACAGTGGAGGGCAATTGGAGCTGTAGCCACATATCCTCAGAATGCAGTCTTTGGTTATTGGTTACTGGTTTGTATAATTTTGGAGAGGGTGAGATTTTCAATAGGGGTTTATATAGCTCAGGCTGACTTCAGTCTCCTTATTTTGTGACAATGATTCTGAGCTTCTGATCCCCTCACCTATGCTTCCTGGGTACTGGGCTTACAGGCACACACTCTCTAGTTTTTCTGCAATCTCTTAGCTACACTCAGACCGTGGCTCTCTTATCTCTGGCAGGAGCTTGAATTAGAGAAGAGGCAGCTCTGATCTTTGCCAGGATTCTAGAAGAAAGAGCACTAATATAGGCAAAGTCCAACAGAAGTTTTCTCGTTCTGACTAGGGTAAGCTGGCGTAAGACTATGTACCAATTTGTTCAGCGTTACTGTGTTACCCACATTGCTAAACAACATGAACCGATCAGCAATGGTTTGTGAGTCTGTATTTTCCTTCAGAGACTAATTTAGCTAGCAGAGTTAAAAGACATTGGAGACTAATTTTGCATAATTTCTGTTTTCTTATAGCATATTGAGCAGAAAATTTCTGTGAAGCGAGAAAAAATGTTAACAAACACATTATGTCTATTGCTCTCCCAATACACATTTCTTACTTCTATGAAAGAAATAGATTTGACCTACTGTACTAAGTGGTTTGAATTTTGCCAATTTATTGGCTTTCATACTCTATGTGCCTAATACTCATTATAAACTAGCTGTTCTAGCATATCTTAATAGTGATAATGAAGTATTCACACATTTTTATTTAATATACACATAGGCGTTTTGATCTATTCTTAAATGAGCATTATTAGTTCCCTATGATTTGCAATAGTTTTCATAGACTGTGTTGCCACTTTTTTTTTTAATTTAGTTTAGTGTGAGGACATATACTAAGGTCCGTGTACTGAGGTTAAAGACAACCTGTTGGAGTTGGTTCTCTTCTTCTACAGTGCAGGGACCCAGGCTGAGCACAGGTTGGGAGGCTTGGTTACTGGGTCATTTATACATTGAGTCCTCTCACTACAAAAAGTGAGCTCTGATTGGGCAGCAACAAGGCAATTTGGGCAGGAACAAGGCAAACCTTGTTCCTCTCTCCCCCAGCACTAGGGATTAAAGCTTGGGCTTCCTATATGTGAGACACTCTACCAATAAGCTATATTCACTGCCATCTTTTAGAATCCTTTAAATATGTAAACCTTTGTTGTACTTAATACACAAAACCATATAAGATAATACAATAGAAAATTCTTAAGAAAATATGAATGTACATATAATGGAAAAACTGAGTGACTTAGATGTCACAATTACAGGGGAATGTGGTGTTATTTGTATCATTACTTGGCAGTCACATTTTCCTCTAAATTTATAAATTAAAAGGATGAGCTTTGCACACCAATTAGATGTCTTCCCATTCACTGAATGGAGGGAGTTTTGTGGAAGAGTTGGGGGAAGGACTGAGGGACTTGAAAGAGATAGGGACTCCACAAGAAGATGAACAAAGCCAACTAACCTAGATCCATTTGTGCTCCCAGACACTGACGCACCAACCAAAGAGTAAGCATTGGCAGGACCTATGTCCCTGCACATAAGTAGCAGATGTACAGCTTGGTCTTCATGCAAGTCCACCAATAATTGCAGTAGGGACTTGTCCCTGAATCTGTTGTCTGTCTGCCCGTGGATCACACACTGTAACTGGGCGACCTTGTCTGGCCTCAGTGGGAGAGGATGCACCTAGTCCTACAGTTACTTGATGTGCCAGGCTGAGGTAACATCCACGGAATGCCTTCTCCTTCTCAGAGAAGGGGAGGTGAGTTGGGAAAGGGGCTGTATGAAGGGGTACTGGGAGGAGAGGGAGGTGCAATCAGGTTGTGAAGTGAATAAATAAAGTAATGAGAAAAACCACTTTTGTCATGTGTTTGTTTCACTTCTAATAAAAAGCTTAAAGAAGAAATTTCTATTATTATTTACATATTTCTTATTTATGCCCAATTATAGACAACTACATACTATTCATTTTCTGGCAGGAATTGAGTTTGATCTTATCATTCCAGGTGGGTCTACAAAAAAAAAAAAAGATACTAAAATATATACCTGATCTAAATATGGCTTGGTCTGCATGAGATTTCAGAGTGCTTGCCCTAAAGCCTCATGGCCAGATTCATGGGACCCACCTGAAAGAACAGAGCCTACCCCTGCAAGTTGTCTTGTGACTTTTGTGTGCACCACTGAGCACAGTAAATAAATCCATGTAATGAAAATAATAACATGATTATCTACAATACTGGTAGTAAGAGGAGTGGTAGGCCAAACGCTTAATAATAGAAATCTTATAATCTGTTACATGTTTTCATAAGAAAATGAAAACTCCTTCAGTATTTTAAACTACTAGTGAAACAGGCTGGTGAGATGACTCCACACTTAAGAGCACTTGATGCTGTATCAGAGAACCGTGTTTGATTCCCAGCACCCACACGGCAGCTCAGAACCATCTGTAACTCCAATTCAGGGGATCTGACACTGTAGTTTATGTCTCTTCCTGCATCACTGGTGCCATAAACTCTTGCAGTACTACTAGATGAAATAAAACAAAATAAATCTTTAAAAATATTTTTAAATGGGCATATCTAGAATTCAGGTTGATTGTTAGAATACAATTGGCACAGGCACTCCAAAATTAAAACCAGGGGAATACATCCTAACAATGTGAGCATACATTAGAAGGGGAATGATGGCGACCCCTGTGGGAAGAGAGGAGGAGAAGGAGTCTGAGTCTGTATCTTCTGTTCTGACTTCCATTGGATGCTGTTGGAAAGATACAAACCATTTGTATCAGGTACTTCCCACTTACTTCCTTTCTCAAGGAATCCTTGACTACCAATGAGTACAAACATAATGTCCCTGCATGCATCCTTATGCAGAGAGTTGAAAAGACATGCCGGGCAGTGGTGGCACACACCTTTAATCCAAGCACTTGGGAGGCAGAGACAGGCAGATTTCTGAGTTTGAGAGCAGCATGGTCTACAGAGTGAGTTCCAGGACAGCCAGGGCTAAACAGAGAAACCCTGTCTCGAAGAGAGAAAGAAAGAAAGAAAAAAAGAAAGAAAGAAAGAAGGAAGGAAGGAAGGAAGGAAGGAAGGAAGGAAGGAAGGAAGGAAGGAAGGAAGAAAGAAAAGTGGATCCCTCAGAGACTAGTCTGTACAGGTGAGATGGTGAGATTGCAGAGTATAGAAGCTACACAGCTTCTGGGACAAACCCCACCAGAGGAGAGGTGCCCTTCCAGGAGGGCTCTGCCAGAGGACCTGGGGGAGCCATCTTGGGTCCCAGATCCCTCAGAGATTAGTCTGCGCAGGTAAGAGTGTGGAATACAGAAGCTACAAAGCTTCTGGGACAGGCCCTGTTTTGGGCCTTCATCTTCAAGCAGTAGGCAGGTCCGAATGCCAGATATCTGTGCACCTTCCCTGCAAGAGGAGAGCTTGCCTACAGAGAGTACTCTGACCACTGAAACTCAGGAGAGAGCTAGACTTCCATGTCTGCTGACAGAGGCTAATAGAATCACAGGAGAAACAAGCTCCAACCAGAGACTATAACAACTAACTCCAGAGATTACCAGATGGTAAAAGGCAAATGTAAGAATCTTACTAACAGAAACCAAGACAACTCACCATCATCAGAACCCAGCACTCCCACCTCAGCCAGTCCTGGAAACCCCAACACACGCGAAAAGAAAGACTCAGATTTAAAATCATATCTCATGAAGCTGGTAGAGGACAACAAGAAGGACTTTAATAACTCACTTAAAGAAATACAGGAAAACACTGCTAAAGAGGTTGAAATCCTTAAAGAAATACAGAAAAACAAAACCTAACAGGTGATGGAATTGAACAAACCCATACAGGACCTAAAAAGGGAAGTAGACACAATGAAGAAAACCCAAAGTGAGACAACACTGGAGATAGAAACCATAGGAAAGAAATCTGGAACCATAGATGTGAGCATCAACAACAGAATACAAGAGATGGAAGAGAGAAACTCAGGTGCAGAAGATTCCATAGAGAACATGGGCACAACAATCAAAGAAAATGCAAAATGAAAAAAGATCCTCACTCAAAACATCCAGGAAATCCAGGACACAATGAGAAGATCAAATCTACAGATAAAAGAAGTAGATGAGAATGAAGATTTTCAAATTAAGGGTCCGCAAACATCTTCAAGAAAATTATAGAAGAAAACTTCCCAAACCTAAAGAAAGAGATGCCCATGAACATACAAGAAGCCTACAGAACTCCAAATAGACTGTACGAGAAAAGAAATTCCTCCAGACACATAATAATCAGAACAACAAATGCAATAAATAAAGATAGAATATTAAAAGCAGTAAGGGAAAAAGTTCAAGTAACATATAAAGGCAGGCCTATTAGAATTACAGTAGACTTCTCACCAGAGACTATGAAATCCAGAAGATCCTGGACAGATGCTATACAGACCCCAAGAGAACACAAATGCCAGCCCAGGCTACTATACCAGCAAAACTCCCAATTACCATAGATGGAGAAACCAAAGTATTCCATGATAAAACCAAATTCACACAATATCTTTCCACGAATCCAGCCCTTCAAAGGATAATAAAGGGAAAACACCAACAAAAGGACAGAAACTATACCCTGGAAAAAGCAAGAAAGTAATCCTTCAACAAACCTAGACAGCCGCAAGAAAAGAACCCCAACATTAACAAAAACAAAACAAAACAAAACAGGAAACACCAATTACTTTTCTTTAATTTCCCTTAACATCAGTGGACTGAATCCCCCAATAAAAAGACATAGACTAACAGACTGGCTACACAAACAGTACCCAACATTTTGCTGCTTACAGGAAACCCACCTCAAGGAAAAGGACAGACACTACCTCAGAGTGAAAGGCTGGAAAACAATTTTCCAAGAAAATGGTCCGAAGAAACAAGCTGGAGTAGCCATTCTAAAATCAAATAAAATTGACTTCCAACCCAAAGTTATCAAAAAAGACAATGAGGGGCAATTCATACTCATCAAAGTTAATGAGAGTTAGATGAACTCTCAATTCTGAATATCTACGGTCCAAATACAAGGGCAGCCACATTCATTAAAGAAACTTTAGTAAAGCTCAAAGCACACATTGCACCTCACACAATAATAGTGGGAGACTTTAACACCCCACTCTCACCAATGGACAGATCCTGGAAACAGAAACTAAACAGAGACACATGGACACTAACAGAAGTTATGAAACAAATGGATTTAACAGATATCTACAGAACATTTTATCCTAAAACAAAAGGATGTACCTTCTTCTCAGCACCTCATGGTACCTCCTCCAAGTTTGACCACATAATTGTTCACAAAACAGGCCTCAACAGATACAAAAATATTGAAATTATCCCATGCATCCTATCTGATCACCATGGAGTAAGGCTGATCTTCAATAAAAACATAAACAATCGAAAGCCAACATTCACATGGAAACTGAACAAAAGTCTACTCAATGATTCCTTGGTCAAGAATGCAATAAAGAAAGAAATTAAAGACTTTTTGAGTTTAATGAAAATGATATCACAACATACTCAAACTTATGGAACACAATGAAGACAGTCCTAAGAGGAAAACTCATAGCCTTGAGTGCCTCCAAAAAGAAACTAGAGAGAGCATACACTAGCAGCCTTGCAACACACCTAGAAGATCTAGAACTAAAGGAAGCAAATTCACCCAAGAGGAGTAGAAGACAGGAAATACACTCAGGGATGAAATCAACCAAGTGGAAACAAAAAGAACTACTCAAAGATTCAACCAAAGCAGGCGCTGGTTCTTTGAGAAAATCAACAGAATAGATAAACCCTTAGCCAGACTAACTAGAGGGCACAGGGACAGTATCCTAATTAACAAAATCAAAAATGAAAAAGGAGACATAACAACAAAACCTGAGGAAATCCAAAACATCATCAGATCCTACTACAAAAGGCTATACTCGACAAAACTAGAAAACCTGGATGAAATGAACAGCTTCCTAGACAGATACCAGGCACCAAATTTAAATCAGGATCACATTAATGATCTAAAGAGTCCCATTTACCATAAAGAAATAGAAGCATCATCAATAGTCTCCCAACCAAAAAAGCCCAGGACCAGATGGATTTAGTGCAGAGGTCTATCAGACCTTCAAAGAAGACCTAATTCCAATTCTTTTCAAACTATTGCACAAAATAGAAGCAGAATTTTCTCTACCCAATTCATTCTATGAAGCCACAAACATTCTGATATCTAAACTACACAAAGATCCAACAAAGAAAGAGAACTTCAGACTGATTTGTCTTGTATATTAATGCAAATATTCTCAATAAAATTCTGGCAAACCGAATCAAAGAACACATCAAAACAATCATCCATCATGACCAAGGAGGCTTCATCCCAGGGATGCAGCGATGGTTTAATATATGGAAATCCATGAACATAATCCACTATATAAACAAACTCAAAGACAAAACCCACATGATCATCTTGTTAGGTGCTGAGAAAGCATTTGACAAGATCCATCAACCCTTTATGATAAAAGTTTTGGAAAGATCAGGAATTCAAGGCCCATACCTAAACATAATAAAAGAAATCTACAGCAAACCAGTAGCCAACATCAAGCTAAATGGAGAGAAACTCGAAGCAATCCCACTAAAATCAGGGACTAGACAAGGCTGCCCACTTTCTACCTACCTATTCAACATAGTACTTGAAGTTCTAGCCAGAGCAATTCGACAACAAAAGGACATCAAGAGGATACAAATTGGAAAGGAAGAAGTAAAAATATCACTATTTGCAGATATGATAGTATATATAAGTGACCCCAAAAATTCCACCGGAGAACTCCTAAACCTGATAAACAGCTTCAGTGCAGTAGATGGATATAAAATTAACTCAAATAAATCAATGGCCTTTCTTTACACAAAGGATAAATGGACTGAAAAAGAAATTAGGGAAACAAAACCCTTCACAATAGTCACAAATAATACAAAATACCTTGGTGTGACTCTAACTAAGGAAGTGAAAGATCTGTATGATAAGAACTTCAAGTCTCTGAAGAAAGAAATTGAAGAAGATCTCAGAAGAAGGAAAGATCTCCCATGCTCATGGATTGGCAGGATTAATATAGTAAAAATGGCTCTCTTGCCAAAAGCAATCTACAGATTCAATGCAATCCTCATCAAAATTCCAACTCAATTCTTCATTGAGATATAAAAGGCAATTTGCAAATTCATCTGGAAAAATAAAAAACATAGGATAGTAAAAACTATTCTCAGCAATAAAAGAAGGTCTTGTGGAATCACCATTGCTAACATTAAGCTGTACTACAGAGCAATTGTGATAAAAACTGCATGGTAATGGTACAGTGACAGACAGGTAGATCAGTGGAATAGAATTGAAGACCCAGAACTGAATCCACACACCTATGGTCACTTGATTTTTGACAAGGGACCTAAAATCATCCAGCGGAAAAAAGACAGCATCTTCAACAAATGGTGCTGGCACAACTGGCAGTTATCATGTAGAAGAAATTAAATTGATCCATTCTTATCTCCTTGTACAAAGCTCAGGTCTAAGTGGATCAAAGACCTCCACATAAGACCAGAGACAATGAAATTAATAGAGGAGAAAGCAGGGAAAAGCCTTAAAAATATGGGCACAGGGGACAGAACAGCAATGGCTTGTGCTGTAAGATCAAGAATTGACAAATGGGACCTCATAAAAATGCAAATCTCTGTAAGGCAAAAGACACTGTCAATAAGACAAAAAGGCCACCAACAGATTGGGAAAGGATTTTTACCAATCCTAAATCTGATAGGGGACTAATATCTAATATATACAAAAAGCTCAAGAAGCTGGGCTCCAGAAATTCAAATAACCCCATTAAAATGGGGTTCTGAGCTAAACAAAGAATTCTCACCTGAGGAATACCGAATGGCTGAGAAGCACCTGAAAAAATGTTCAACATTCCTAATCATCAGAGAAATGCAAATCAAAACAACCTTGAGATTCTACCTCACACCAGTCAGAATGGTTAAGATCAAAAATTCAGGTGACAGCAGATGCTGGCGAGGATGTGGAGAAAGAGGAACACTCCTCCACTGCTGGTGGGATTGCAAGCTTATACAACCACTCTGGAAATCAGTTTGGAGGCTCCTCAGAAAATTGGACATAATACTACCAGAAAATCCAGCAATACCTCTCCTGGGTATATGCCCAGAAGAAGTTCCAACTGGTAATAAGAACACATGCTCCACTATGTTCATAGCAGCCTTATTTATAATAGCCAGAAGCTGGAAAGAACCCAAATGTCCCTCAACAGAAGAATGGGTACAGAAAATGTGGTACATTTACACAATGGAGTACTACTCAGCTATTAAAAACAATGGATTTATGAAATTCTTGGACAAATGGACGTATATGGAGAATATCATCCTTAGTGGGGTAGCCCAATCACAAAAGTCATTAGATATGCACTCACTGATAAGTGGATATTAGCCCAGAAACTTAGAACACCCAAGATACAATTTGCAAAGCTCAAAAAATCAAGAGGAGGGAAGACCAATGGGTGGATACTTCATTCCTCCTTAGAATGGGGAACAAAATACCAATGAAATGAGTTACAGAGACAAAATCTGGAGCTAAGATGAAAGGATGGACTATCCAGAGACTACCCCACCTGGGGATCCATCCCATAATTAGTCACCAAACGCAGACACTATTGCATATGCCAGAAAGATTTTGGTGAAGGAACCCTGATATAGCTGTGTTGTATGAGGCTATGCCAGTGCCTGGCAAATACAGAAGTGGATGGAACACAGGGCCCCCAATGGAGGAGCTAGAGAAAGCACCCAAGGAGCTGAAGGGGTCTGCAACCCTATAGGTGGAACAATAATATGAACTAACCTGTACCCCCAGAGCTTATATCTCTAGCAGAAGATGGCCTAGGCAGCTATCACAGGGAAGAGAGGCTGCTTGGTATTACAAACTTTATATGCCCCATTACAGGGGAATGCCATGGCCAAGAATAGGGAGTTGTTGGGTAAGGGAGTAAGGCGGAGGGAGGGTATAGGGAACTTTCGGAATAGCATTAGAAATGTATGTAAAGAAAATATCTAATAATAAATAAATAAATTAAAAAAGAAAAGACATAGATATAGAATTAAAGTTTAAAATAATCTTAAGGGAAGGTTAAAAGACCCAGTTGTTTTGTAGTTAGTTCAAACAGGCTTTTAGCATGAAATCATATAGTTTTACAAATTATCAGTCTACCTTTTCTCTAATACTCTGGGAAAAACAGCAAACACTAAAACTGCTTAAGTGAGCATCCATTCAGGTACGCTTAATTACAAACTTATTTTCTTCCATGTTTTCCTTAAAAGTATTAGTTCCAGGTTTCAGTTGGCATGGTATTACCATGCAACCCACCCCAGATCACTCCTTGTATTACGCGCAAATTCCTGTTAAGTTCAATTCAGGTGTTTACTTCCATTGGTCCATTCATTGTGTTAAGGTAATCTCGGTATCAGTTATTATCTGAATGAGACTTTGTAAGAACTGATGCTAACCAATGAATTTTTATAGAACGATTTACGTGTACAACAAACATGATTGCTGTTGTTTGCAGCAAGTTGTGTCTGGGAGGCAAGCCAAAGCAGCTCATGCCAGAAAATCTGATCTCCAGACCCTTATAGAGAATGATTAGTTAACATCGTTTTAATGATGAATTAATGAGGAGTAAAAGCATTGTAATTCCAATTTGTGCAGAACCTTCCTTTTAAAGACAGAAGACCAGGGGGAAGACATCCCCGACCTTTGCAATCCTGCCAAAGGTTGGACTCACTACACTGAACGCCCAATCCGTCTTTCAAGGTTAACTACACATGCCATGCTGGGAAATGAAACAATTACTAACGAATTTTATAGGTATATTCTGTCAAATTTAAAAGGCAATCAGAAGTCTAAATGAAAATTATGCCTGCAGAATGGATATAAGATAAAGGGGAAACCAGAAAGAGGATGCGCACCTCTCTGCCTTTGCATATTTCCTAAAAAGACATCTTTCAAAAATGGCATCTTCAAAATTTTAGCTAAAGTACACAAACAAAACTCTTTGTGTCAAAGGGAGTGAGCATCCAGCTTCCAAAAGCAGGATGATGCTGGGGAAGGATGACGCCTAATCGTGTGGGCCACACTGGCACAGCAAGGCACGGTGATTCATTATGCTGTAATTAACTTTTAATTAACTTTACTCTGCTTTACTTATTTTAGAAAATTAAATAAACTTCATTTTATTGCTCACACTAAACCAATGAGCAGAAGCCACAGTTCTGTTCTAATTAAAGGAAGCAGCTGAGCAGAATTGTGTGTAAAGCATAATGAAGAACTGTTTCTGCCCAATTGATAGATTTCTTATGTTCTGAAACACTTTGATAGGTTTTTCAAGGATTCCATTAGCTTGGCACTGAAGGATTCTAAAATATGTGATTTAAGAAATAATATTATAGGCCAGTCTTAAGTATAAGGCATAATTGATTAAAGCTTATTAAGTCACATTTCAAATTGGGCGATTAAAGGAAGCACGTGTGTGTGTGTGTGTGTGTGTATGAAAGAGAGAGAGAGAGAGAGAGAGGGAGAGAGAGAGAGAGAGAGAGAGACTCAGAGATAAGATAGAGACAGAGAGAGACAGACAGATGGACAAAGAAATCAGAGACAGAGTGAGAAAAGGAGAGGAGGGAGAGGAGAGGAGCAAAGAGTTTTAAAAGAGTAAAAATTATATTTTGAAATTTTGCTATTTTGGCAACTATAGAAATGGTAGTTTCTGTGGAAGGAAAAAGTATGACAAGTCACAGAGCTGTGTGTGTGTGTAACATGTGTGTGTATATTCATACACACACACACACAAATTTATTGTGTTATTCTTCTTATATGTTTTGGCATCATCTTGACAGTGACCTTCAATAATCACTTGTGTTCATCCTGATCTAGTCATGGGTTTCAGTAAAACCTTGCACAAATGATCAATTATATTTAAGTTGATGAATTTTTGCTTCAATGATGTTAGCATAAAAGACAACTGGAAGCAGGGAGTAGGTGATCTTGTGTGCCTTTAATCCTAGCACACAAGAGGCAGAGGTGGGACAAATATCAGAGATTTGAGCCCACCCTGGTCTATAGAGTGACTTCCAGGATAGCTAGGGCTACAGAGAAACTCTTGTGTCCAAACAAAACCAAAACAAGTCAACTGTAATGATTCTTTCTATCTCAGTATGTAAGAGTTGAGATGCGTTCTATTAGTGTAATTCCTAAGGCATATGAAGAATATCTATTAAACTTTAAAGGTCATTTAGGGAAACAGTCTTTTCACTTAATTCAGAGTTTTCAATTTCCTTGCCCAATATCTCTTTACTTTACAGTAACCGGAAGACTGTGCCATTCAAATTTCAGATTATGAAACTTATATTCTTCTTACTATTGGTTCTATGATCTCTACCTTCTCAATTTCATTCCTTCCTGCAAATCTATCTTTTCTTCAATGGGTGATGTTTACATGGAAGCATTCACAAGAGCTCTCCTTTTCCTGAAGAAGTCTTTCCTATTGGTTTCACTTGTACTTGTGCTCAGCCATTCAGCATAGCTTTGGCAGTAAGAAGGTGCTGGGAGCCTAGCCATGCCTTGCTTATTAAGCCTCCCAGTTGATATAGCTGTCTCTGAAACCATCCTCCAGGTTCTTCTCCATGAAGCAGTGATCTCTGCAAAGTAGTGTCATGGGAATATGGGGGAAATGACGACAAGCCAAGGCCGTCTCCCAGACTGCACCAAATTCATTTCAATTAGAACTTTGTCACATTCTTCAATCTATGGACTACCTACTAACCAGAGATATCTAGGGATTTCTTTATGTTTTGATTATTTCATCTATTATTTGTGTAGAGTGAATTTGTGAAGTATATATCCAGCTAGTTCTTGTTTAATATCAGGACACATCAGTAGTCACCGTGACTCCTTTATCCTCTCAGGTTTAACACAATTTGTGCTAAGAAAGCAGCTTGCCTCTGACTTCGGAAACCACAGTGAACACTAAAAGTGCCAAGCTATAGGAGATCTATTCAAGAGGAAAAATAGAGGAAGCAAACAAACTTTAAATTTGAGTCCTAAAGTCTGTGATAATAAACAATTCATTAATTATTCATTCATTGCTTAATTAGAGAGCTAAAATTTGGCTAAATTACTGGAATTTTTAAAGGAGGGATTTTCTTTATTCCCTGCTAGAAGCCTTGGCAGAGGGGAAAAAACCAAACAGTTTTTCTTTCTTTTATTCGAAATCTATTTATTCACTTTACAACCCAGTATCAGCCCTTCCTCTCATCCCAGTACCCCCTCCCACAATTCTTCCCCACCCCCATTCCACTTTCCCTTTCTCTTTTGAGATAGGGAAACCCCCCTCTGGGTGTCACCTCCAGTACCTAACACCCAACCCACTCACACATTAAATTGCTGCTGCTGCAGGAGTGGGCACATACTCTCCCATTGAAGCCAGACAAGGTTGTTCATTTAGGGGTTTGGGACCCACAGGCAGGCAGGCCAACAGGCTCAGGGACAACCCCTGCTCCACTTATTGGGGTACTGGCATGAAAACCAAGCTGTTCATCTGCTGCGTATGTGTAGGGGGCCTAGGTCCAGTCCATGTTTGTTCTGTGGTTGGTGATTCAGTCTCTAGGAGCCCCCAAGGGTCAAGGTTAGTTGACTCTGTTGATCTTCCTGTGGAGTTCCTGTCTTCTTCGGGTCCGTCAATCTTACTCTCAACTCTTCCACTAGACTCCTGAGTTCCATGTAATGCTTAGGTGTGAGTCTCTGCATCTCTTTCCATCGTCTGCTGGGTGGAGCTCTCAGAGGACAGTTATGCTAGGTTCCTGTCTGCATGCAAGCATAACAGAGGATCATTCACAGTGTCAGGGACTGGTTATTGCCCATGGGTGGGTTTCAATTTGTAGCAGTCATTGGTTGGCCATTCCCTCAGTCTCTGCTCTATCTTTGACCCTGTATATCTTGTGGGTAGTACATATTTTGGATCAAAGGTTTTATGGGTGGATTGCTGTCTTTATCTTCCACTGGGAATCCTGCCTGACTACAGGAAGTATCCACTTCAGGGCCCATTTCCCCCACTGCACGGAATCTCAGCTAGGGTCATCCCCATAGACCCTCTGGAGCTTTTCCCAATCCCAGGTCTCTGGCATACCCTAGAGATTCGCCCCCTCAGCTGATCTCCCTTCTGTCTTCCCTGATCTCTCCGCTGTGTCCCCACCCTGCTCCCCTTCCCTATTTCCTCTTCCTTCCAGGTACTTCCTTCCATTGACCTCTGATATCTATTTGAAACAGATTTTCTTTAATGAAGTCATTATAAATATTTATTTAGAAGATGGTCTGAAGATCATATGCCCTAGTACAAGGGAATGCCAGGGTCAGGAAGTGGGAGTGGGTGGGTTGGGGAGCAGGGCAGAGGAGGGTATAGGGCACTTTCGAGATAGCATTTGCAATGTCAATGAAGAAAATATCTAATAAAAATATAAGAAAAATTAAAAAAATAAGATGGTCTGAAACTGCATCATAAGAGGAGATATACAAAATCCTGCCACCTGAGGAACTCTCTATTTGAATAAAAAGTGTATGTGGCTCAGTTGTCATCAACACCAGCTATCAGCACTCCTTGCATTTTCCATATCAAAAGTAACGACAGTGCTGATTTCTGAGATGGCTGAATGCCCAAGTCCAATAGAAGAGTCTGTGACAGTATTGATGAGTGTTGTTTGTTTGGCTTGTCTTTGAGATGCTGAGAGTCAAGGTCTAGTGTTCTAAGGAAGCGTTCTACCAATGAAGTATATACAGCAGGTACTGACATTTTTTTCCCCATTCGCTTTGACTGCCTTCCAAATTTTGTTGTAAATTTTAAAATGAGATTTTCTGGAGAACTATACATAATAGAAAGAATGATGGCAAGCTATTAATGCATCCAGACCTGTGCCTCTTCTGATCCTGTTTTCCATTCTCCCTTCATCATGTCTGATTTACTCTCTGTGCTAAAGATACATCATTTTCAACCCTTCTCTAAACTTTATGTATTGTCCTTGATTTTTATTTCTAATGCCACATCCTCTCACTGCTGCCAAGCATTTCTTAGTATAACATGAGGCTGAATATGCTCTTCTTTAGCTTCAGATCAGTGCCTCTTGTCCTTCTGATCCTGATGCTCTGAATCATCACGTTTCGTCTGTACAGATACTTGCCCAGTATTTATAGACTGTGATCAACCCTCCCTCCATCTTCTACTCTCTTGACTATATAAATGTCTATGACCCGATAGCTCATCCAACACATTATTGACATCACTTTTGCCCTTTCTTTTTTATTATTAATTTTCCATTAACTCTCTCAATTCCTCTCCACTTTCCTACTGCCAGAAGAAATAGCAATGCAATGATTCTTTTTTTTTTTAATCGTACACTATGGAGACTTTATTATTCTAAAAGAAGGTTTTGTCAAAGTGTCAGGCTCTGTATTCATAGGAACAGAAGTCATTCTCCAGTTATTTCAGGATTTGGTTGTATATAAAGTCCTTTGAAATTTTCACTTCTTCCCTGAAAGAGCCCCAATTCTGTTAGTTACAATGAATACTTGCATTAGCTCTACACAAAGCTTTATATCCTTGACAATTTTGTGAGAACAGCTCAAAAAATAGCTTCTAGTTTATAAACATAATTAACTTTAGATGAAATTATTATGTACAAGGCCTTCATTTGCTACATTTTAGTGGACTTTTTCTAAACTTCAATACAAACAAGTACATATATATTTTGTAAATACGTGTTTGTATTTTTCATATCCATGTGCATACTTATATATCTATTATAAAAAGCAGTTATAAGTACTCTACTGAAGCTTTAAGTGTATTTTAAAATAGAGATTTATGGAGATTTCAAAGAATTCAGTGGGGAAATTTATTTGCCCCACTGATAAAAATCAAGTCAAATACAATATAGTGAAGTAGATATTTAACTGGAAATATTTTTATTAAGCAAATTCCTTGTCTTGAATGCATTGGGGGCAGAGGCAAGCAATAGATACGTGATATGCTGAGTTTAATTAAGGACTTTGAGCCGTGGCATATGTCAACTGTCTTTATTATACTATATGATTATAGTATATGGTTATATTAAAAACTATATGACAGTATAAGAAATAATTTTGTGCTAAGTATGGATTCAATTATTTATAAAAATTTTATAATGAATGTGCCAAAGCTCCTTTGACATTGTAAGTAAAAGTGGATATAACTTCAGAGTCACAGAAACTTCCATGAGAAACTGTACCTGAGCAATAGTATCTGTTGAATGATTCGTTGATAAAAACAATATACATCTTATGTGATTCCCTCTGTGGTTCTAACAGTCTCTCATTCCTGAGGTCAGTTGTAGGATTTGATCTTCTTGATCCTTTTTCCCTCTTCTAATGATGTCATCTTATTTATCATTATTAGTCTCAACTCTACATTTTTATGTGTCCTTGCTACTTTGTAGACTTTATATGACTTCACCTGGGCTTACAAACTTAGACACAAAACACTAAATAGTCAATTTCCACCTGTCCTATATCAAATTGGCTGGTATCTTTTATATGGCAGTAAAATCACCCCAAAGTATACTCAGACCACAACAATAAAAGCAGCCAAATATTTACTATCAAGATAATAATATCTTCTGTCATAAAACCAATACATTTTTACAACAAATTGGTTGATTTTATATGCAATATATTCTACTATAGAAAACAGAATATCAGTTTACTAAAGTTGTGTTTTAAAACCTAATGGAAGTTTATAAAATCATGTCAACTTGATTATAAATGTTTATTTTCAAGATTTCTCAATTTTCAGTTATCTCATAAATCTCATAATTTTTTATTTATACAAATACAATGGTTTTCCAAGACTATTTTGCAAAGAGATAAGTTTGATGAGGTCAGAGGAAGACAACCACCTTGAACTTATAGTAAGGCCTAGTCTGAGACAAAACAAAATAAAAACCCTTGGCGTAAATATTCTAAGGCTGTTGTAAACCAAGAGTGGCTAATTGTCCCCAAGCCAAGAAAGCATCGGAAATTTGGACACTGAATTCTTGGCAGCAAATTCTAAGGCCAGAAATTATAACATCAAAGCAAGAACCAGAAGGCTGATGGTGTTTGTGACCTTGCTAAGTTAAACATTTGGGACTAGGATGTCAAAGGAGAGTAGGACAAGATCAGGAACTACTTAAATGGTCACCACCAGATATTTCGCTTTGCAAAACAATGACCACAATCATCTAAAGTATATGAGGAAAAACAAAAACAAATAAATAAAATGATTATGTTCTGGTTCCTTCATCTTTAATATACACCATTGGTAGCATAAGCAAAGAAATATAAAAGGTCTCTGTCAGAAGTCTAGATTGTAGAAAATCACATCAGTGGAAGGAACCTAGGAGTTTTACTGTCTTGCTTTGATACTTTCTTAATATCTGTGACATTCAATTCCCTAGTGTTCATTCTACTCATTCTTGGTTTACTGAGCTTCTAATATATGCCAAGAACAGTACTAGACTTGAGTTAAAAATAGAATAAAGAAATGTAGAACTTCTCTGTCAATTTGTGATATAGGAATACATACAGAAGAAACATCAGAAAATCACACAGTAATATAATTAATGAATAGTGTGAAGAAATGTGAACTACCCTGACCGTGTATACAAAAGGCTGCTGACCTCATCTGTAGGTGCAGAGTAGGCTCCATTGATTACTCAAGAATATGCAAGAGGAAGAAAGAAGTCATTTCAGGCAGAGGACTGTGTGTATAATGGAGACAAGAGAAGAAAAGTACCATTGAGCTCCAATACTAATATTAGTTCTTGAGTTTGAAAATCTATCTGGAGGACTAAAAAACTCCTGCATGTGTTATTTGAGCCATGTCCAGAAGAATAAGTATGAGTGTGTAAGGCAGAGAAATTGTCAAGTTTGAGGAATCAGAAAGACTAGGCAACCCCAAAGAAAGGTGACAAGGGATTTCATTATGGCATATAACTACACATAATGAAGTTGGTGAGCACTGTAAAATGGGACTCGACAAAGGAGAAGAGTAAATGAGAAAGGTCACAACTGTGATGAGAATTTTTAATTGTCATATAATTAATAAAGATCAAATGAATGTAACAAGGTAATAATTTATTCTTTTACAATTTTAAAAAAGAAAATGTACAGTTGGGGGAAATAGCTGTGAATATTGTAGGTGATTGAGTTTAACAAAAATTGGTGGCAATGAGTCTTGTTGTGTGCTTTCCCCAGTAGTTCTAATTCATGACAAGAGATGACGTGTGTTCAAAAAGATAGGCAGGAATTGAAAGACTTGTCTGAGCTAAAATAGGTGAAACACCCTCACTGGGCAGAAGGAGCAAGGATGAAGGAAAATAAATGGATTCTATAGCTACAAAAGTAACAAACTGAATAAGGCATGGATTCTTTAGACAGGGCGTGTCTAAGCACATCGCAAAGCTTCTGCATGAAACACAGAAGTAGAATTTTATTCCATGAATGTAGATAGGCAGATAGACCATGATATCCGGGTCACTTTGGGATTTAGTATTTCTTCTGAGACACGGAGGGGACCAAATTGTTCTGTAGCTCAGACAGAAAGCCTAGGGTGAGTATGATATAAACAGTGTTCCGCTGGATAAAGATTGAAAGCATATGCGTCTTTGGAAATAGCTGTAGGATAAGTAGATGCCTCTTCAAAGTTTTATAATTCTAAAGAAGGTAGAGATACAAGTAACAGAGTATCTAAAATGTTGCAAGTGAAATGAACATTAGGAACTTTGATGTCACAAATATTAATATATATACATATATATGTATATATGCATATATGGAATAATAAACCATTTTGAGTGAAATCTACACATGGGGAACTGAGAAGAGGCTCAGCGATTAAAGACATTTGCTGCTTTTGCAGAGGAACTAAAATTAATTCTTAGCATGCACACTGTGACACACAACCATCTGTAATTTTAGATCCATGTGGTTGAACACCTCTCTTCTGGCCTCCAGGAACTGCACTAACATGGCATATATACACACTTACAGGCAAAACACTCATATAAAAAATCTTAGTGGGAGGGGGAGAGAGCAAAAGTCATCAATGATTAGACCAAAGTTAGAGGGTTTGTGTATGTATATGTATGTGCATGTCTCTCTCCCCTTCTCTCTCTCTCTTGGTGTGTGTGTGTATGTGTGTATGTGTGTATGTGTGTATGTGTGTGTGTGTGCGAGTGCATAGTGGTGTGCATAGTGATGCTGCTATGCACACGTCACAGTATATCTTATTTAAGGCTATTTTTTTAAATTAGCCTAGCAGGTTATTTGGTCTCCAAGCCTCCAGGGATGCTCTTGCTCCCTCCCACTTTCCACCTCAACTTAAGTGGGGTTTACATTGGCCTGTCCACATTGTACGTAGGTTCTGGAGAATCTGACGCAATTACTCATGCCTGAGCAGCATGTGTCTTACCCACTAAGCTCCTTCTTTGAAGTTATTTTTCAAAACTGTTTAAGAGGAAGCCAGACTAAAGAATGTCAGAAGGATAATTTGGATAGGAAGGAAAGAGAGACAGTGACAGTAGACAAGATTGTTAACAAGTCTAGGAGGAACAGTGGCTATAGTGAACAGTCAGAATGGGCTACCTGTTTTAAACATAGAAAGAAATGATATGTGATGATGGGGAGACTGTAGAGCCTGAAAATATAATTGATGTCATTGTCTTTTTCTTCATACAAAATGTTCTTCCTAATTTAGAAACGTCTGTGGGAGAGCACGGGTCTTAAAAAGGATCAAAGGTCACAGGGATCTGGGCTCAAGATCGACAATAAGCAGTTTATTGAAGAGGAAGTAAAGTCATTTTCTGTGCCAGAACAGGTATGAGAAATAGAGAAATCCGTGATTTTGCTCATGTTTTTCATCTGGAATTTTTTAAAGTAACTGAATAACATTTTAGCTGTTTCCTTAACTCTGTGACTCACATATGGATAAAATAGGATCCACCCAGCAGGTTGCGAGCTCATGCCTCTACACACATTTACTGAGCAAAAAGGCACAAAATGGAACCATATGTGTTTTCTTTTAAACTAATCTGCTGCGGTAGTATCGTCAGCACTACTGAGAGCCCCCTTCACATGCAGCTTGCCAGACTTTCACAGATACTCCACGTGGAATCACTTTGATGTCGTCTACTAACCCCTCCTTGCAAATACTTATCTATAGTCTTATGCTGTTTATGAAAATAATAATTTCTATAGTAAGATATGTTATAAGAGTGCTAAATCACAAACAGAAAGAGGCAAGGTATTGTATTTCAGACATTTATTACCACGTTGGGTGGAGATGTCAAAAGCACTTGTAAAAAAGTTTGTCAACAGACACAGGTGAGTTGGGGGCTAAAATGCACATCTTTAAATAATGATCCTTAAGAAAAGCTGCTCCGTTCTGTCTATAGCACTCAGGCCCAGGCCTATTATAGAGATGCCCAGAAAAATTGTTTTCTATAATTCCACTTGCAAACAGCATTCTTAACAATGAACATACTTCACAATACTCACCTTGAGCTTGCATTTCATATTTAGCAAAGTGGTTCTTCTGAGATACTTCTGTTAATGTTGAAAAATCTATTTATGTTGGGACATGGCATATGCATTCAAAGTACATGCCTAGTGATCTCTGGGCTTCCAAAATCTGCTTAAAGCCGAATCTTCCTTGTTACATCAGAATACTTCCCAATGCAGTTCTTTCCCTTTTAGGTCTTTCTTCTGCCTGTATGTGGAACTAATTTAGTAAATACCCTTTATTTAGGAAAAGCCACCTCAATAAAAGAGAATACAGTAAGTAAGCATGTGATAAAGCTCTGTACATTACAAGGTTTTATAACATATTCCCCAGCATTCTGCATGCTTCTACCTTGCACGCGTGTTTGTCATAAGAACACCAGTTAGATGTATGGAGCATGAGCACTATGCTGCCCACTTCCATGTTGGTGAATCACTGCTCCTACTTGCTCAGCACTACTGCCTGGTTTCCAGAGAGATTACAGCTTGGTGTTTTGTCACTGCACAGCTTTCACTTAGACGATTGAATGGCAGCCAGGAATTCCAGTTACCTCTCCCCTTTCACATACTGCCTTGTCAAACTGTTCACAAACATTTTTCAAAGATCACGACTGGCCATGAACAAGACTGCTCCGCAGAGAGCCTGATGCCCAGGCTCCCCACTCTAGCTGCTGTTATATCTTGCACATCCCTTCTTTCTCTAGGACATGTCACTCATACATTCCAGGAAATGACAACTGCCCTTTAGATCTAAAACTCTACATCTAGTGTCTCTACTACAGATACGTTGCAAAAGTTCATTTTACTTGCAATGTTTTTTTTTCTAATCTGGCAAACATCATTCATTCATTCATTCATTCATTCATCCATCCTTCCATTCTAGCTTATGTCATCAAGTGCTGTGTTCCCCATTATAGAATTAAAATTTTCTGACCTATTTCTCTTTTCCCCGTACGACATTACTAATACTACAGGCATTTATTTGACTTTGGCAGTATACATTTTCATATTCTGTTGGGAGTATTTTAAAAAGAATGCATATAGTTTTATTTTAAGATGATATTATCTGTTTTATTTTATGAGAATTAGTACAATAAAGCCATATGCACTCTTAAAATACGTATTGAAGAGCTAGCACTAGAATATTGTATTGTTTCTACTTAAAGGTGTGAAAGAACCCTGCAAACTGTACAAATAGTATATATATTCCCTTCTAATAAATCTATCATGATAGAAAGTGAGTAACATTCCCAGCTTTAATCTATGGCAATGAGTTTTATCAGGAAGAGTGTCAGAGAACATAAGCAGTTAAGATTCCTAGAGGCAAAACGTACCCAATTAAGGTGATTTACCACGTTCCAAAATGACTTGACAAGTACATTTAGCTCTCTAAAATGGTATCTGTTCTTATTTCTGTCACGGATTAGAAAATTATGGGAATTCAAGATATCACTATCACCATCCTCCTCCTCACCATGAAAGGCATTTATTAAGTATATTCCTATGATGAATCTGCTTCTCAAACCCATACGTGAGGCCATCAAAGGAGTTACAATTTGCTGCAGTGATATTCAAAGTTTTTATTGAATGTGCACATACATTAAGTAAATGCAGTTCTAGGTTCCTTAGTATATTGCCTCTTTATTAAGTTTGAGATCATATTCAATGATCCTAGTTACTGACAATTTCAATCAAGGAATTAAACAAATTCTTCTGTAAAATGTGGGAAGTAAATAAATTTATCCCCACGGGTTGAGTGATCTCCATAACAACTTCTCAACGGTGCTTTAGGAGCATAAATCAGCCATGAAAATGCATAAATGAGCAAATATGGCCATGTGCCTCTGAAGCATCACTATGAAAACAGTCCTGGAATTATACTTAACTTGAATGCCACAGGTCTTTGATTTAAATGATAGAAGAGTATAACATACTGTTAAGGTTGCATTTGTTAGGGAGAAGACCAAATACGAGGAGCAGAGTTTTAAGGATAAGGGGGCAATGCCATGTGCCATCAAGCCAACCTGTATTTTTCAGTAGAAAAACAAAATTCTTAGAAGTAGTACTGAGACTAAAGCCTGTGATGGCATGTAGATAACAGACAGAAGCAGATGAAAATCACCCATGGCAGAATTTTTTTTAAAACAAAGTAACAAATATATAAACAAAATGGAGGCTAGTAGCATAAATTGTTTTTTAAGAATAAATTAACGAAACATAAACAAAAATATAATAAACTAACTGACTTTAACACTAAAATCATTTGTCATTTATCAATTTGAAGATATTTGCATGTGCTCCTATTTTTCAATAGCTGGGTTTCATTATTTTAGTTATATGCTTTCTCCTAGACAGTCCCTTTATATTATTTGATGAGAGGTTATATATATATATATATATATATATATATATATATATATATGTGTTATAATAAAAACAAGAAGGAGTTGAAGTAGAAGGCATGTTCAGTATGTCAAGAACAAATGAAGAATTTCAGTTCCAGTCTTGCAAACTGCAGCCTTGGAAGAAGACACAGAATGTATTTCGGCATAGGAACTTTTTCCATAAATAGTGAAAAAAATGGTAATACTAACATTAAAGTAATGTTGAAATCTCTGCCGACTTTAAATAGTCTGGACTTTCTGAAAACCTGGAGTGTCCAATACTCTCCTTAGTTATTCACATAATCCCATAATGACACCTGTAGGCCTGCAGGGGACAGAAGTGGTGATGATACTTACTGTAGGTAATGGTCCAAGAAATGGCACATATATGGCCAAACAAATGACCACAGACAGTCCCACTCTCCCTTAGTTCTTCTACCGTACAGGGTATCAAGTGGAGGGATGGAGTTGCCATCCCACAGTAAAAAATTCTCACCCAGAATAGTTTCTGTCCAAAAGAACTTGAAGGACAAAAATGGAGAAAACATTGAGGGAATGGTGGTCTAGTGACAGGCCCAACTTGGGATCCATCTCAAGGGGAGGCTCCAAGGTCTGACACAGTTTCTGATGCTGTGGTATGCTTACAAATAGGACCCTAGCATGGCTGTCCTCTGAGAGGTCCAACAAACAGCTGACTGAGACAGATGCAGATACTGTCTAAGTCAGTAACCACCCAACCTCCAGACTGAAGTTGGAACCCCTGTGGTTGAGTTAGGGAAAGGCTAGAAGACACTGAGGAGGAGGGAGATCCCATAGGAAGACCAGCAGTCTCAACTAATCAGGACCCCTGAGATCTTTTAGACACTAAGCAACCAACCAGGCAGCATACAGGAGCTGGTCTGACCCCACCCCACCCCGACACACACACACACACACACACACACACACACACACACACACACACACAGCAGAGGACTGCCTGGTCTGGCCTCAGTTGGAGAATACACACATAACTAACTCTAAAGGGACTTGAGGACACAGGGAGTGGTGAGGACTGGCAGGGCTTGGGGAAAGACATCTTCTTTGAGACAGGGGGAAGAGGAATAGGATGGTCGTAAAAAATTTTGTAACACTCATGCCTATTTTGTTCACAATATTTTATCATTATAACACACTCCGCTCAGCATATATCTCAACCACCTTAGGTTTAATCCTCTGACTGTACTCTTCTGTATTGCCCAAGTTCACAGTTATCTTTGTTAATTAATTTCATTCTTTACCATTGGCTTATTACCAGGGACCCCAAAGGTTATTTCATGGATAGACACAGGATTCATTCTAAACTAGCCGTCAGAACCACAGTGAGTACAGTTCTCTGCATTTGGGGATATTAGACCCAGGCTGTTGTTGGTTACAAAAAAAAAAAAAAAATCACAGAACCAATGGAAACAAACACTAACTAATACAAGATTTCCTACTTCACCCACACTAAGAAATCTTCCATCTCTTTCAAGATGCCCATATTTCTTATTCTACCTCCTCCATTGTCTTTGCCCTTAGCTGCATTTGTACACCCATTGCCTTCTTGAAATGTCACCTCAAACATATGGATATCATTAGAGAAAATATATGAAGAATAAACGTTTCAATTTCCCGTTATCCCCATACTTCTCTGTGTGTACTTAAGAGTTACCTACAAGTTCCCATACTGTGTAACAGTCCTTCCTTTTTGGTTTGTTTGTTTGTTTGCTTGGCTGGTTTTTGCATTGTCCACTCTTGAATTTCTACCTAAACAATCAGATTTCCTATGACTTTTTTTTAAACCATATTTTGTCTTTAACACTTCTATCTTCTTTCCTTTTACCATGCACACATTGCGATTTCTCTTTCATCCTGACAATTTACTTGTTTCAGGTCCAAAAATGCCTTTGATGCAATTGCTGTCCTTCTTGAACTGAAATGCTCAGACTGTCTTGGAAGAGCATGTCGTGCCCTACTTGAAGTTTCCATTCACTGTTTCTCAATTATTACTAGTTTCTATGTAATCTAGCTTTCTTTTACCCATCCCACAGTGGTGAAAATAATTATAAAAATAATACTATTCACTCAATAAGTTTGGTTTTAGTTCAGATGTGGCTTTTTTTTTAGTGTCTTTGATCTCTTTTTCTCCCTCTATTTCTATCAATCTACTGCTCCCATCTTTTTGTGTCTGTCTGTCACAGTGCATTCAACTCTCTTGTCTGTTTGTCTCTTTCTCTCCCTATTTGTCTGTCTGATTCTTTCTTAGTATCTCTGTCTCTCTCTTCGTTCTGTGTGTGTGGGGGGGTATATGTGGAGGGGGTGTTTAATTTGGATTTAACCTATACCCTAATGCATTCTAGGCAATCACTCTATCATAAGGTAAATTCACAACCCAATTTTCCTTCTATGTATTTATTTATTGATTTTTCTTTTACTGAATATTTTTTCTCACATAATGTATGTTGATTACGGATTCCCTTCCTACTTCCTCCCCACATCCACTACCACCCAAATGAACCCTCTTTCTGTCTCTCATTAGAAAACAAACAGGCCTCTAAGCGATAATAATAAAATAAGATAAAATAAAATTAAACACTTCAGAATAAGACAAAACAAACAAACAGAAGGAAAAGAGCCCAAGAAAAGACACAAGAAACAGTTATCATAGAGTTACTTCTTCATGAATTCAAGAATCCCATAAAGACACTAAACTAGAAGCCACATTATGTATATACACGTATACATATACATCATATACATACACATACATATACATATATATATTTGGAACATTTAGAGGAAACTATAGAAAAATATAAATTAAATTAATATTAAAATAAAAATAGATATGAGATATAAGGTTTTTTTTAAAAAGGAAAACTGTTACACAAAATGATGAGATAAGGAACCTCCAAAAGACATTATGGAGTTCCTTTTCTGTTGGTCATCTACGGCTGAGCAAGCAGACTAACTTTAAGAGTAGTTTCCCCAGGAAAGCTCCCTTAAAGGAAACTAGATTTTTATTTCATTTCATTTTCAATTTGGTTATCTATTGAAGATAGCTTCTGGGTTAGAGATAAGGGCATATGTGCAGTTCTACTTTCACCTCCAAAGCACTATCTCGTGCAGACCCATGTAGGCCCTGTTCCTGATGCCTCAGTCTCTGTGAGTTCTTATGTGCACCAATTCTGTTGATGTATTCCAAGATCAATCTCTCACTCTCTGCATCATATCTGCTTGTAGGTTTCTAGATTTGTTCCCATATGCTGCAGCAAGAGGCTGCTGTGATGATGGCTAATTAAGGCACTAATCCACAAGTATAGTAGAATGTCATTAGGGGTCATTTTATTGATACATATTTTATTTTTAGATTAGTAGTATTTGTTTGGACCCTAGGTCACTGTGCTTTCTAATCTCAGGGACTAGGTCACACAAACAGTGTGAGGAATGGTATCTAGTAGAAGTAGTAGGCCTTAAGTCAAATTAGATATTTATTGGTTACTCTCTCAAGTATTGCTTCACAATTGCAGTAGCATATCTTGCAGGCAGGGTATCATGATACATCAAAATGATGGTGGCTGGGTTGGTGTTTATATTTCTTCTTCAGTATCATGCAGAGTCCCTCTTGTATCAAAGTCGCTAGCACAATGGAGTGAGATGGCTCTATATAGGCACCATCTGGACTTCTCCATGTTCCATGAGTTGTGTAGTTGTTGGATTAAGCAGTGGGGATCTTGCTGTCAGTTTGTAAAGAACAACCTATAGATTTCTCAATAGCCAGGATTGTTTGTGGTCCCTAATGAACACCTATGTCTGACAATTCAGTTAAAAAAAATGTAACCCAATACCAACAAGAGATGGCCAGTTGGGTCTCTGTTTCCTAAATTATTTGACAATTCATTTAGATGGTCTGCACATATGTGTATAATTTAGAAAGTGTCTACAGTATTAGGATTTCACACTAACTATCAAATGGCTCTTAATTTTATCTGTCTCTCCTGTATCCCTTCCTTCACACTCCTCTTCATGTTTTTATTAGCTATTTTCTTTATTTACATTGCAAATGTTATCCCCTTTCCTGGTTTCTCCTCCGAAATCCCCCATCTCCTCCCCTCTCCTCCTGCTCACCAACCTACCCACTCCTGCTTCCTGGCCTTGGCATTCCCCTACACTGGGCCATAGAGCCTTCACAGGACCAAGGGCTTCTCCTCTCATTGATGACCAACAAGGCTATCTTCTGCTACATATGCAGCTGGAGCCACTAGTCCCTCCATGTGTACTCTTTGGTTGGTGGTTTAGTCCCTGGGAGCTCTGAGGGTACTGATTGATTCATATGGTTGTTCCTCCTATGGGGCTGCAAACCCCTTCAACTCCTTGGGACCTTTCTCTAGCTCCTCCATTGGGTCCCTGTGCTCAGTCCAATGGTTGGCTGAGAGCATCTGCCTCTATATTTCTCAGGCACTGGTAGAGCCTCTCAGGAGATAGCTATATCAGGCTTCTGTCAGCAAGCACTTGTTGGCCTGCACAATAGTGTCTGAGTTTGGTGACTGGATATGGGTTGGACCCCCTGGTGGGGCCGTTTCTGGATGACCTTTCCTTCAGTCTCTGCCCCACACTTTTTCTCTGTAACTCTTTCCATGGGTATTTTGTTATCCCTTCTAAGAAGGACCGAAGTAGCCACACTTTGGTCTTTCTTCTTCTTGAGCTTCATGTGGTCTGTGAATTGTATCATGGGCATACGATGATCTCTGCCTAATAATATCCACTTATCAGTAAGTGCATTCCATGTGTAGTCTTTTGTGACTAGGTTACCTCACTTAGGATGATATTTTCTAGTTCCTTCCATTTGCCTAGGAATTTCATAAATTCATTGTTTTTAAGAGCTGAGTAGTACTCCATTGTGTAAATGTACCACATTTTCTGTATCTATTACTCTGTTGAGGGACATCTTGGTTCTTTTGAGCTTCTAGACATTACAAATAAGGCTGCTAAGAACATAGTGGAGCATGTGTCCTTATTACACATTGGAGCATCTTTTGGGTATATGCCCAGGAGTGGTATTGCTGGGTCCTGAACAGAACAACAATAGCTTATGCTCAAAGTACAAGAATTGACAAATGGGATCTCATAAAATTGCAAAGCTTCTGTAACTTATGTTAACTATCCTACCACCTACAAATAAAGATACCTTGATTTCTTCCTTTCCAGTTTGTTTTACCTTGATCTCCTTCAGTGGCCTCAGTGAGAGAAGATGCCCCTAACCCTCTAGAGTCTTGAGGCCCCAGGGAGTGGAGTGGTCTGGAGGGGTGGGGAGAGCATCCTCTTGGAGATGGGGGAGAAGGAATGGGATGAGGAACAGTCAGGGGGCAAACTGGAAGGGGGATAACAACTAGATCTAAAAATAATTAAAAATAATTTTAAAAGATTTGATATTGGATATTGAAGAGAGAGACAGAGAGAGAGAGAGAGAGAGAGAGAGAGAGAGAGAGAGAGAGAGAGAGAGAGAGAGAGGAGAAACCTTGCCTTGTTCTTGATTTTAGTGGACTTACTTTGAATTTCTCTCCATTTAAGTTCATGTTGGCTATAAGGTTCCTGTTATATTACCTGCTTTTATTATGTTGAGGTATGTGTCTTATATCCCTAATCTCTCAAGGACTTTTATCATGAAGGCATATTGGACTATGTCACAGGACTTTTCTGCATCAAATGAGATCATTGTGTGTGTGTGTGTCTTTCAGTTTGCTTATATGGTAAATTACATTCATTGATGTACACATCTGAAGCCATACCTGCATCTCTAAGATGAAACCTCATTGATTCTGGTAGATGATCTTTTTGATGTGTTCTTGGATTCTGTTTGCAAGTATTTTATTCTGAATTTTTTCTTCTACGTTTGTGAGGAAAAATGTTCTATAATTCTTCACTGGGCCTTTATGTAGTTTGGGTACCAGGGCAATCTTGACTTCACATAATGAATTGGAAAGTGCTCCTTCTGTTCTATTTTGTGAAATGATTGGAGTAGCATTTATTGTTATTAATTCTTCTTCCAAACTCTGGGAGAATTCTGTGCTAAAATTTTCTGTATCTAGGCTTTTTGTTTGGATGGATGGAAGATTTTTAATGACATCTTCTATTTCACTAGGGATTATATTATAGGTCTGTTTAAATTGCTTATCTGATCTTGATTTAACTTTGGTTAATGGTATGCATCTAGAAATTTTTTCATTGCTTTTAGATCTTCCAATTTGGTTGAGTACAGGATTTTTAAGTGTGTCTTTATAATTCTCTGGATATTCTTGTTGTCTGTTGTTATATACTTTTCATTTCTAGTTTTCTTTTAATTTGGTTATTCTCTATTAGCCTTTTTGTTAATTTATATAAGATTTTGCCAATCTTATTGATTTGCTGAAACAACTCTTTCCTTGATTTCTTTTATTGTTTGTTCTTTATTCGATTTACCCTTGAATTTGATTTTTTTCCATTTGTGATCTCTCTCTGTGTGTCTCTGTCTCTGTGTCTCTTTCTCTCTCTGTCTCTGTCTGTCTCTGTCTGTCTGTCTCTCTTCACTTTAACTCTTTTTTTTTTTTTTGGTCATAGAATTCTATGAATTTTAACTATTAAGTTAATCCTATAAATATAACCATTTCATTACTAATATGAGAGCTACTTACTTACTTACTTTATTTATTGTTTTTGTTTGTTTGTTTGTTTTTGTTTTTTTGAGACAGAGTTTCTCTGTGTAGCCCTAGCTGTTCTGGAGCTCAATCTGTAGACCAGGCTGGTCTCAAACTCAGAAATTTGCTTGCCTCTGCCTCCCAAGTACTGGGACTAAAGGCATGCACCACCACACCCAGCCCTTATATTATTATTATTATTATTATTATTATTATTATTATTAAATATAAGCACTTAGTACTCTGAACTTGCCTATTAGAAGTGCCTTCACTGTGTCTTATAAGTTTGGGTATGTTGTGTTTTGGTTTGCATTCAATTCTAGAAAGTTTTTAATCTCTTTCTTAATTTCCAATCCATTTTAATTCTGTAGAGAGTTGTTTCTTTTCCATGAGTTTGTCAGGTGTTTTGGTTATTTCTGAGATGTCTAATCTGTGGTGATGAGATAGGACTCAGGATGTTATTTAGTTTTCTTTCTTTTTTTTTAATAATCTGTTGAGACTCACTTGTTTTCAAATATGAGGTCAATTTTGGAGAAATTTCTATTAGGTGTCAATACTAGGTATATTCTTTTTTGGTTTAAGTGAAATGTTCTGCAGATATCTGTTAGACTCATTTTGTTTATAATTTTGGGTACTTTCAGCATCTCTTTGTTTATTTTTTGGTGGATGACATGTCTATTTTCAACAATCAAGAGTCAGATACTGAAGTCTCCCACTATCAGTGTTATGAGGGTCAAAATGTGACTTAAGCTATATTATTGTTTCTTTTATGAATTTGGTGTTCCTTGTGTTTGAACATAGATGTTAAGAATTGTGAAAGTCTCATGATGGATTTTTTTAATTTGATAAGTATGTTGTCCTTCCTTATATCTTCTGAATAGTTTTTGTTGGAAGTCTATATTCATAAGATATTAAAATGGCTACACCGACTTGCTTCTCAGTTCTACTTGCTTGGAATAACTTTTTACATCCGTTTACCCTGAGGTAACACCTATCCTTGATGTTAAGGTGTGTTTCTTCAAAGCAGTTAAAAGAACTATCCTGTGGCCTAGTCTGCCATCACTGGAAAGAGAGGCCCATTGGACACGCAAACTGTATATGCCCCAGTACAGGGGAACGCCAGGGCCAAAAAAAAAAAAAATGGGAATGAGTGGGTAGGGAAGTGGGGGGGGGGAGGGTATGGGGGACTTTTGGGATAGCATTGGAAATGTAATTGAGGAAAATATGTAATAAAAAAATAAAATTAAAAAAAAAAGAACTATCCTGTTTTCCCATTTCTTCTGTTAGTCTTTGGGGTTTTAGTGTGGAACTGAGACCTGATATTGAGAGATACCAATGAGCAGTATTTATTAATTTCTGGATTTTACTGTTTTGGTGTGTGTGTGTGTGTGTGTGTCCCTCTTGTTATTTGCTTGTCTGGAATTATTCATTTCTGTGTTTTCTTGGGTGAAGTTAACCATGTTAGACTGCAATTTTCCTTATAGCATCTTTCATAGGGCTAGATTTGTAAATAGGCATGCTTCAATTTGGTTTTATCACCAAATGTCTTATTTTCTACATCTATTTTGATAAAAAATGCTGTTGCACATACTAGTCTAGCCTGGCATCTGTTGTCTCAGAGTTTGGAGAGCATCTATCCAGGCCTTTCTGCATTATAAGGTCTCTCTTTCTACTTCTCAAAGGTGTCTTTTCCTTTAATGACTGTATTATGATTATTTTACTTATATGTCTTTAAAAACTAGCTCTTCAACTTACCAGAAATCAGTATCTAAATTTTTATTTTCTATTTAATATGCTCTTCATTTGAGAAAATTGAAATCACTGTGAGTTTTAGTCTACATGGAATGAAGTGAATTTTTGTCATGAGCTCAGATTGATCAGTATGACATTGTGTTTTTACCACACAGCAGTTCTCTGCTAGGCCACTTCTAATATCTTTTCCTCAATATTTTCTCTGAAAAGTGGCCTGATATATACTTAATATAAAAATATAATCACTATACTCTTATTCAAAATAATTATTTATGTCCCTTCCTTGGAGTTGTTATTTTAAAAACCTCCTCATATAGCAGATGGAGCTTTCAAAAGTCTTGTCCCAATACATTTATCCAGCTTCTCTTCATATTTTATATCACAAATGCTACAGTTGGACAACACTGGTCCCAAAACCCTTCATTGTTTTTTCTTTTAAATTTTTATTGGTTATTTTATTTATTTACATTTAAAATGTTATCCCCCTTCCCAGTTTCCTCTCCTGAACACCTTTATCCTACCCCCCTCACCCCTGATTCTATGAGGGTACTCCCCTACCCTCCCACCTACTCTTTTCTCACTGCTCTAACATCGCCCCTGGGGGGGGGGGGGAATTTAAGCCTTCTCAGGACCAAAAGCTTCTCCTCCCATTGATGCCAGATAAGGCCAGCCTCTGCTAAATATGCAGCTGGAGCCATGGGTCTCTTCATGTGTATTCTTTGGTTGGTGGTTTACTCCCTGGGAGTTCTGGAGGCTCTGGTTGGTTGATATTGTTGTTCTTCCTATGGGGTTGCAAACCCCTTCAAGATCCTTCAGTCATTTCCCTAGCCCCTCCATTGCGGTCCCAGTGCTCAGTCTTTTGGTTGTCTGTAAGAATCGGCATCTGTATCAGTGAGGCTTTGGCACAGCCTCTCAGGAGACAGCTATATTAGGCTCCTATCAGCAAGCACTTCTTAGTATCAGTAATAGTGTCTGGGTTTGGTAGTTACATATGGGATGGAGACCCAGGTGAGGTAGTCTCTGGATGGCCTTCTCTTCAGTCTCTGCTCTACCTGTGTCCCTGTATTTTCTTTAAGACAAGAGCAATACTGGCTTAAATTTTGAGAAAGGTGGGTGGTCCTATCCCTCAACCCAGGCCTTGCCTAACCAAGGATACATGCTCCACTATGTTCATAGCAGCCTTCTTTATAATAGCCAGAAGCTGGAAAGAACCCAGATGTCCCTCAATAGAGGAATGGATACAGAAAATGTGGTACATTTACACAATGGAGTACTACTCAGCTAATAAAAACAATGACTGTATGAAATTCACAGGCAAATGGATGCAAGTAGAAAATATCTTGAGTGAGATAGCACAGTCACAAAAGAACACACATGGTATGTACTCACTGATCTAAGGAAAAAAAGCTCGGAATACCCATGATACAACTTACAGATCACACGGAGCTCAAGAAGAAGGAAGATCAAAGTGGGGATGCTGCAGTGCTACTTAGATGGGGGAACAAAATAATCATGGGAGATAGAGTGTGGGAGGAATGGGAGGAAGAGAGGAGGAGGAGAGAAAAAAAGAGGGGCAGAATAAGGTGTGGGAGGAGACAATGGAGATGACAGGAAATTGAACAGAGGTGTGTAGCAATGGAGAATGGGGAACTGGGGGTAGCTAACAGAAAGTCCCAGATGCCGGGAAAGCAAGAGGCTCCCAGGACTCAAAGGGGATGACATTAGCTGAATTACCCAAAAGGGAGAGAGAACCCTTCATTGTTTGTTTGTTTTTACATATTCATAATTTTGCTAATTTTTCAGTGCATAAAAAGCTTACAGTTTTTATTAATTAATTAATGTATACTTCATATTTTATCTCCCCAGGCACCCTCCTAGTGTTCCATATCCCATACTTCCTCCCCACCCCCTGTCCCCACCCCATCTCCACCTCACTTGACCTCTAAACTCTCTGGGGCCTCCAGTCTCTTGAGGGTTAGGTTTATCATCTCTAAGTGAACACAGAGTGTTCTGTGTATGTGTGTATGTGTGTTGGGAGCCTCATTTTTTTTTAAAGTAAAAATCTCATTCTGGTAGACTGCTATCTCACCCTTTAAGGACCAGTGAATTACAACTTCCCTAGTAACATCTGTACTGACTCCTTTCAGGACATTTAGCATTCTCGTCCTTAATGCAGCAGAGACAGTGTGCTCCTCTTTTTGTTATAGACTTCTACTTTGTATTAAGACACTTTGCTAATTGTTTTCCTCTAGGGTATTTTGAAGATTAGGCAATCAATGCAAAGTAACCAGAATATAGCAGGTACAAGGAAACAAATGTTGCTGAGTAAAGGCCTCTAACATCACCTGATTCTTGGTTTATTGATGATGTCTCTATTCTTCCAGTAGGGAGAAGGCCTCATCTGAAGAGGAAGTGTCCGTAAGAAGAAAAGTATTTATTCATATTTCCTATACATAAGATCTAACAGTTCAAACCCTTTTTATCCTTCTCAATTTTATACTACCTTGCTCTTATCTTTTATACAAATTATTCCTCTTTTTCAATTTTTGTTCAATAAGTCATTATCAATTCAGAGCCCACTGAAAAAGTTACAATCTCATTCGTGCTCTGGGTACATCTTTGCTTTTCATTCTTCTTACTTCTATATGTCTTTCAACATACTTCTAACTGATTGCTACTACAGTGTCCTAGAAAGTTTTTAATCCTCTCCTCTCTTTCCCTCCCTTCTTTTTTCCCTCCCTCCCTCCCCATCTTCTTTTCTCTCTGTCTCTATTAAGTGTTGCCTTGCTAGATTATAAGGTGAATATCCTTAATATCAAATTTTGGATAACTTCATATTTGGAATATTGAAAACCATATACACATAATCATAGTCATTCCTTGGGAATGGACCTTTGCAAGTTTAACTGTGCATTTCCTTTGTGTTTAATATACACTGTATAAAATTACAGGAAGAGATTTTAATTTAATTTCTCAAATAATTTGTACATAAGATAATGTTCCATAATATGTAAATTTCCATATCATGGCATCAAGTGGATGCTCAAAATGTTTTTGATTTTGGAGCATTTTGAGCTTGGGATCAGGAAAGTGCCAACTGCTATTTATCTACGTGGTAGCTAGTACTATTATATCCTTTACAAAACAGCCAAACAGGAAACCAAATAATTGTAATGATAGTAATGGCTGTGCTTAGTCCACAGTTCTTCAGTGGTCTAGTAGACAGTGATATTTTTAGCGTCCATTTGCGTTTATGCTGGCACGCTGGCCTTCATTTGCAGCTAGCTACACTGTATGTGCCATGTGTTCTTCAGTCACTGATAAAAGCCTCATCACCACACCACAGATCTTAAACCATCGCAGATGATTAAAATCTTTTCAATAAAGTGAAGAAACACTTGTTTAAATTCGCTTCTTAAAATATTTCTGCTTTGGGAATGAGTGAGCCGGAAGCGAGCAGAAACACTGTCATGTGAGGGGAGGAGACAGAAACCTGTTGTCTGCATTGGTGAGCTTCAGTACACGCTCTTCGTAAAGTAAAAGCAATGGTGAGACGCTAGAAGTAGCATCAATTTCCAACTAAGAAAGGGGGGTTTTTAATCAGACAGACTGCCTGCTTTAATATTTCAGCATTAGAATAATTTTAATATTGAAGGATGTGTGATGTGTGAAAAAATGTCCCTTTACTCTCTCTGAAAGCCAGTATTCCCTCCTTAGATTCGGCAACAAAACACCCATGGAAGGAGTTACAGAGACAAAGTTTGGAGCTGAGATGAAAGGATGGACCATGTAGAGACTGCCATATCCAGGGATCCACCCCATAATCGCATCCAAACGCTGACACTATTGCATACACTAGCAAGATTTTATTGAAAGGACCCAGATGTAGCTGTCTCTTGTGAGACTATGCCGGGGCCTAGCAAACACAGAAGTGGATGCTCACAGTCAGCTAATGGATGGACCATAGGGCTCCCAATGGAGGAGCTAGAGAAAGTAGCCAAGGAGCTAAAGGGATCTGCAACCCTATAGGTGGAACAACATTATGAACTAACCAGTACCCCGGAGCTCTTGACTCTAGCTGCATATATATCAAAAGATGGCCTAGTCGGCCATCACTGGAAAGAGAGGCCCATTGGACTTGCAAACTTTATATGCCCCAGTACAGGGGAACACCAGGGCCAAA
>NC_000072.6:16550000-16552500 GCF_000001635.26 Mus musculus | reverse complement strand
ACGGAGCAGGTCATGTAACGCCTCAGAAAAAAAATCAAGGCCGGGGCAAATAAACAAAAAGTCATGCCAAGTTCACCCCTCCCAAAGACACCGAAGCAGGTTTCTGCATGCAAATGCTGCTTGCCACTCTTCAACATCAGCAATTTATGGCCAGATGGTTATAAATTTACATTCTATAAAATTTTAGAGGATGTTATTTTTTCCACTCAGTTTGTTAATTAACTTTCGGGCTCTTTATTTCCTCAAATGTAACAGTTCACTTTTTAAAAATTTTAATGGTACGGTATCATATTCTTTCCTGTCTCTTACCACACCTACTGAGCAAGAAATAAAACTTTCTTGAAAGCTGGGGGTGGTGTGGGGGGAGGAAAACTTTTACAGGTACCAACGCTGAGAAAGCCCCTCTACTCCCCCACATTCTTTTCCTTTGGTAACTCAAAGTGCAGTAGGCAAGGGGTGGGTAAAACTGACTGATGAACTCATTTTAAACCAATGCCTTTATCTTATTGTTTAAAAACCTCTAAATTGGAACAAGTATATATTTTAAAATACCTTGATTTTTTTTATTATCCAAATATTTTTTGTTTGTCTGTTTGTTTTGGATTTTTATTCCTTTCTTGGAGCTCTAAAAATTCCTTATGGAAAAAAAAATCAAAAAACAAAACAGAAGAAAATGGGGTGGGGTGGGGTTGATTCCAAAACAAAAAGAAAAACAAAACAATTGAGTTTTGTCAGTGGTGGGTGGATGAATATTTAATCCCTGGCCATCATTGAGCTGACTTTAATCATATTTTCGTTTTACATGGAGCTAATATTTTTTATTTTATATAAGTGAATAAAATACTCCTTTTCTATAGCACAGGGGGAACTGTGTGGCCATAAGAATAATGCCTTAGGGTTAACTCCCAGTTTTTCTTAATTTCAGCTCAAAACCTGCAGGCCTTGGAGTAGACCTGTTGTAAGTTGGGGTAGATGGTTGTCCACCCACAGTTTTGTTTTAATGACACCCTTCTCACAATGCTGACATTTTCCACATTTCCCAGAAATACACTGAAAAACATTTTGTGACTGCTGTGTGTACAGAGCAAATGATTAAATATTTGCAATCATAGAGAGGAATATATTGCCAGGGTCACAGGAGCCTAAAGGGCACTTTTGTGTGTATTTCTCTCGGCTTTCCCTTTTTACAGATATATCAGGTTGAGAAGAGTTCAAGTCAACAACCTTTGGGTATGGATGCATGCCATTATGGACCCACTCCAAATGCTAGCAGACGCGAAATTTGCTTATTTTCCAAAGGTTAGCAGCCTATGCCGAAGCTATGCTTCCTAACTGTGGTCTGAGTGCTGGGTGGACACCCGCGTACTGTGCTCTTAGCTGTGTATTCGTTTCAGTGACTCTCAAACACACATAAAGTTAGACTGTTCGCAGAGCAGCAAGAGTAGTCTAAAAATAAGTAAAAACAGACTTATGTTCTCCATATTACTTTCCCTTCAGTAAATCTACAGATTATTCGCTATGGGTCATTCATACCCATAATGGCTTCCCCTCCCATTGGAGGGGAATTGGGCTTTGTTCTCTTTATGGAATTGGGCCTTGAAATTTTGGATAATTGCCTCCTTCTCTCATGGTCCACACCTTTTTCTTTTTTTGAGACTGTCAGAAATGAAACCAAAATCCAAATAATTGCATTGTTTCCGAAAGAAGGAGAGTAGACAGAACCAAAGTGTAGGCTGTATTAAGGCAGGTCATTAGGGAAAAGCAAGAGCATATAAAAGCCTGACTTGTCTGTGGCAAGCATCTGCCCCTAACTTATTAGCACAGCAACCATTGTGAGCTGCCGCAGTCCCGTGCAGTCAGAAGATGGCTCCAGCGCGTTAATTTTGCTCCTGTGTCTCTCATAAGATTCCTGTGGCAACATGCACTACCGTGCTGTTTTTCCTTTTTGATTTTGCTGTCGCCTTATTTGCTTCAAAACATCAAACTGAAGCATGCACGGAGTTTTAAAGTGTGCGTTAATATAGATGGTAAGATTTTTCAAAGAATTTACCTGTTCGTTCTTCTGAACAGGCATCCTCGAATCTCTTGCATGCTTTTTGCGCAGACGAAAGGGCCACAGCAGTAGCTGTACGTCATTACTGAGAATTCTACCTATGGAAGACAAACTGTCTCGCTGACATTGTTTTCCTGGAAACTCAGTGTTCTCAGAATGTAACTCTCTTCTTAGAAATAGTTCGTCCTTGAGGAGCTAAGGTTTGTGAAAGCCTGAGCAAAATAAGGACACGGTGCTAATAGGTAATAGTCAGGCCTGGAACCCTTTCTGAAGTCACTGTCTTTTGGAGATGTCTGAGTAATTGTCAGTCCCCAATACCTGACAAATTCTAAATGTACCTTCTTGACAAATATTGATTGATCAAAACACAAAAAAATGGGCGTTTGATCCAATTAAGAAGTCACAGCTTGAAATAGTTTACTAAAAGAGAACTATGCATAGCATTTA